>NW_028155941.1:0-74000 GCF_963993115.1 Abramis brama | reverse complement strand
CGTGGTGGCGTGTTGGAGCCGGAGTGAACGAGACCATGGCTGATCGCGACCTCGGCGCTCGGGACCGATGCTGAGTAACGCACGGAGTAGACGAGGTCGGAGTCAGCGGGTTAGTAACGTTAATCACTGATTTGTGTGCATCGGCGCGTGATGTTTCAAGAGCTAACCGCCGGTCTATCAGCTCGGCCTGTCTCACTAAAAGGTTGTGGATATGTTTCTCAACAGCTTCCAGCTCAGACTGCAATGCGTGCAGCTCAAATGTGTCCTCACCTGCACCAAGAGGTAGACTACTTACATCTGATATATTCGCCATGTTTGTTTGTAAGTGAGTGTGGAGAAGACGCGTTCAGCCGTGATCCACGGACGTAACCTATAAGAGTATCCGGCGTTGGATCACTAATAGGCTAGAGACGCGTCTGCTCAACAGTCCGCGTTGTAACTATGAGGTTTGAGCAGTAGTGCTTCTCAGTGAGGAAAAGTAGAAAATGTTCGTTGTAAGTGAGTTTAAAGGGAAAAATCAAGAATTATAAATCAAATCGATAGAGCTCCAAAGACAACAACGCGTTCAGACGCGACGCATGCGCATTCGAACAGGTATCTGCGGTATCTGCCGATGCCGATACAATAACATATTTTTCTCCCTCTTAATTAAGCTGTTAATAACACATTTGACAGGAGTATGCACTGTGCTTAACCTAGCCATCTAAAAAGCATCATGCTCAAACAGTGCAATTAATGTTCTACTTTCCTAAAGGAAGAAATACGTAGCCCACAACATCACTTAAATAGAACTTGTAGCAGCATTTTTAATTATTCAGCACCATTCAATGGATGAAATTTAAAGTGGTTAAACTTTAAGGAGGTTCAGGTGATAAATTTGACATGCCCCGTTCCTATCCATTCGAAGTACTTCATCAGGGTTTCCGCGGGGCATTAAAAAGCATTAAAAGTCCTTAAATGGATTTTGCGATATTTAAGCATTAAATTGTAATCCTACAGGCATTAAATGTTGTTATGGTTTTGAAGAAAATGTTATATTATCAATTTATTTGAATATAGTCTTCATAATTAATAATTTGTATTTGCTGTCGCAAAATATGTTAGTGTGATTAAAAACACGTGGAAACAGTTTGGTGATTGCCTCCAGCCGGAGCAAAGTTGCGGAGGTGGAGCGAGTAATTTTGGACAGCAGGATCAACAGGAATAAAACTAGACCAGAAAACTGGGAAAGTGCATGGAAGACAAACAATTTAGAACATGGTTGGTGGTCAAATTAAAGAATGATTTTGCAGCGTTTGTAAAAAGGTATTAAATTGGGTAGCTACAATGGGAATCAACGCCGTAAAATCTCATGCAGTCTGACAGCCACAGATCGACGGTAAAAGGCAGACAGCAGTTATCTATGTGTAGTAACTTTCTCTCATCAGCTTGACATCCGCTGTTGAAGCTCACTTTGCGTTTTTTAACGCGTTAACGCATGAGATTATTTTTGTCCAGTTTAACGCTGTTTTTAAACGCGCTGTCTGTGAATGTCCTGTCTATGTGACACACACATACACACACACACACAGAGAGAAAGACGCGCGCCAGATCGTGCGCACCAGAAAACGGTCCTCTTTCGCGGTTGAACGAACAATAAAACACAATTTTGCCAAAATGTCTGTTTTGTGAGTATCCTCATAAAATAAGAGCAGTCTTAAATTAGTGAAATTAAGTCTTTAATGAACGCAAAGAGTTGTGAGAAAATTAGGCGCGTGTTAGATCCGTGTTTCTGTCAGCAGCTGCTCTTAAAGGGACAGCAGCCAATAAAGCTTACTGTCAGTAAAGTTAATCACAGAACAAAGGCACCAGAGAAAATTACTCACTGCTATTGACTAAAGAACTCTTGTAGCTTTAATAAGCATTAGTCTATATTTAATCTATAATTTATGCTGTGCAGACTGTCAATCAATTTTTGTATGTTAGACAGGAAGGCCAAAGGTAAATATGACATTTATTATAGGTTTATGTGAGGATTGTTTGTTAAGTTCACTTAAATTAAAAGTTGTCATCTTTTTTTTTTAAGCCTAATGTTAAAAAATTGATATAGCTTTCAATTACACTGTAATGTTGGATGGCTATAATTAATGTTTAAAATTAGGGGGGAGAAATCATTTTTTATCCAGATATCAATAGCTGTATTAGTATCAGTAAAACTGGTCTTTATGTTGTCTCTACATTCATTTGTAGATTAACTGTGAAATGATTACATTATAAAATATATAAACTAATATAAACCTAAACAAATGTAAGTGTTTTTAATTGTGGAAAAAATGTGTGATTAATCAAGTTAATATATATATATATATATATATATATATATATATATATATATATATATATATATATATATATAGTCATGGGTTGTGTATGGCATTAAAAATGAAAAAAATGGCATTAAAAAGGCATTGAAAAGGCATTAAATTTAAATTGAAGATCCCTGCAGAAACCCTGTTCATAATTGAGATCCCCGACTCGCTGTGTGACCTCAAAAGGCCCTTGCCACTAATTTGGAACTCGACGTAGGAAGCAATACAAGGACTTTATCTCCTGGTGAAAATTCTCTGTTTTGTTCCCCTAATTCTCCATCGAGAGAAGGTCCTCGGAGGTCAGGACATACTGAATTTTGTTACGACTCTCCGAAGGTCCTTCCTCCCAAGTTTCCTTTAGAACGTCCAACACCCCGCGGGGTTGACGTCCGTAAAGAAGCTCGAAGGGGGAAAATCCCGTGGAGGCTTACGGGACCTCGCGCACAGCAAACAACAGGGGTTCCAACCACTTATCCCAATTTTTGGCGTCTTCAAGAACGAATTTACGAATCATAGTCTTTAATGTCCGATTAAATCGTTCCACCAGACCGTCCATTTGTGGGTGATAGACGCTGGTGCGAATCGATTTAATGCCCTACAACTCGTAAAGTTCGCGTAATGTACGTGACATAAACGCCGTCCCCTGATCAGTGAGAATCTCTTTCAGGATCCCCACTTGGGAGATTAAACGAAACAGGGCGTCCTCTACACTCTTAGTGGAGATGCTGCGGAGCGCCACTGCCTCGGGATATCATGTTGCATAGTCCACTATCACTAATGCAAAGCGATGTCCATGTTCCGACCGTTTTACGAGTCAATCATGAGTCAATCAAACAACTGTGGTGAATAGGATCAGTCAACAAACACGGTGAGTAATATCTTCTCCTGTTATTGTCACTTGCACTTCATGTTAAATGTATAGTATAGCCTTCTCTGTCAGCACTGAGGGCCTCACATGTGATAAATGCAGGGAGATAGTCAGGCTGACGGAAAAGATTTCAGAACTAGAGACACGCATCCAAACTTTAATCGAGGATAGTAAGAGTGCTAGAGCTTTAGATACTGCTTTGGATGCGACTAGCTTAGTGAACTCTTTACATTGTTCGGTTCCGGCCACAGAACCTGTGCAGCAGGGCAACTGGGTGACAGTGAGACGCTGTAGTCGCGGGACAAAACACCGCTCCTCCATTCCAATTACATCATTAACCCTCTGAGGTCTGAGCTGTTTTCTGGGCCCTGGAGGTGTTCTGACATGCTCTGACATTTCTGGTTATTTCTGTTACTTGTGACATTTTCATGGCTAAAGTCTAATTACACTGTATTCAGCACAAACTCTGCTACAATAATATATCAACAGCATGTATGTAAAAGTTTGTAGTTTTGAGATAATGACATTTATGCGTGGTTTTTGAAAATACAAAAAAAAATTCTCACTGAAATAAGGCCATGAAACCCATACTGATTATTTCTTCACAAGACTTTTGAAAATTGTATGACGTAGCCTAGAATATTTGCTGCAAAACTATGTGAAAATCACCCTGACTGCTCATTCATAAGACAATATATTGATTTAAAATTTTTACGACGTGTTTTGTGTGAAAAAGCCTTATGCGAGAGCTCATTAATATGTAAGCTTTTCTCACCTGAGAAAGACAAAGAACCTCCCCTAACGGCCCTATTAGGAGCTATCAGGCCCCTATCATTCTGAGCAACCTTGCACAATACTGTAAATGAGGAGATTTAAAAAAGAATGGCTTTTAAATTGTTTGGATTTATTTACAACACAACATAATCCAAAGATACACAACAAATGCCAAAAAAGCACTTCAAAGACAGAGACCTTTGTGCCATTCCTAAAAACACTGTACATACCTTTCATTTCCAAGATTTTCACTTTACCATTTTCACGTACTGAGACTCATGTGAATGTTGAAGTCCTCAGTGGCATCTGCGACCTGAAAAAAAAAAGTGAACATACTGATATCAAGAGAAAGGCCTGCACGATTTTGTTGGTTAAAATTGCTTTTTAAAATTCCTTTTTAAAATTCACAGAATACACACACACACACACACACGTTTCCAACGATATATAATATAATGAACACCAGGTTTGTTGTGCCTTGTAGGCATAAGGTATATGCGCAGTGCGGATAAAATAATAATAACAATAAATAACCTATAGCAGCCTATAAATCTTCCAAAAGATTTCAGTAACAACTAAGCTAGAGAAAAATATATTGATTATCATGTTACTTCAAATGTTTCCATCCGTTATGATGATATGAAATGAGATAATAATAAAAACATGAAGCCGTTTGGTGCGTTTTGCTTTCATCCAAAATATGATACATTCAAACGCGATCGCTTGCAAAATATGATACATTCAAACGCGATCACGCTCAAATATAAAACATTATGGTTACCATAAACATATCTATGTTTGAGCAGATATCCACAAACACAGTAAACACGGGTCTAAATATTATAATATTCCCCATATATCTAGCAACAGTTCAACTGCAACGTGACATTTATGCAACAATAACAAACTAGGCTATGTAAGAATTTCTTACCTTATCTTTCTTGTCTTCAAATCGCGTTCTTCTTCTTCTGAGGTAGCCTAAATCCAATGTAAGCTCAGGCACGTCTTTCAAACTCGACGAAAAGTGAAGTGAAGTGTTTTGTTGTTGAGGTAACGAGCGCGTTCGCGTTCCATGTGGAGATTTGCATGTGAATGTCTTTTGCACGAGTAGGCGTGGCCAAATTAACTGTAATGAGCAAGCGTTTGAGAAGCTGAACATCTTGTTGGTTTTATACAAATTACGTAAACAGAGAATATTTGTTTTCGTTTTGAATCCGATTATTTAAAAGTACACACTTAAATGTTTATAAAGGTATATGGCTCATAAATGTGTGACAAGTATTCGCTGAGTTTTGTTTCAGTTTATAGACGTGCTCAAGAAAAAAAAGTTCACCGCGACAGAGAGGCAGAACGCACACCCTGTTTATTTTCTTTATTTTACAAAAGCACATTGTTTTGATTTGATTGTAAGTGGACACATACAAAAGGAGAAATATCACAGATTCTTTTTTTATATTTCTTTTTTCTGTATGACCATAAATGATGGAGTAATTTAAGTTTATAGTGCTACAATGTGGAGAAAATCCGGCAAAACGCGCCTGCGCGTTTTGTCGACCTCAGAGGGTTAAACAGGTTCTCCCCACTCAGTGAAACACCCACTGAGAATCCTGTTGAAGGTGCCCTAGTTATTGGCGATTCTATTACACAGAATGTGAAAATAGAGACACCAGCCACCATAGTCACATGTTTGCCAGCCACGCAAATTTAAAAGTGCTGGCTAATGCTAATCGTAAGATTATAATTCACGACGGCACTAATGGTGTTCGACTTCGCCAGTCGGAGATCCCTAAAATGAATATTTAAAGAGGTGTGTGAACTCGCAAGTACGATGTTAGACACTATAATTTGCTCTGGCCCCCTTCCTGTTCGCAGAAGTGATGAGATACTTAGTAGACTGTCCTCACTCAATGGCTGGTTGTCTAAGTGGTGTCCGCAGAATAATATAGAATATATAGACAATTGGAAAAGTTTTTGGGGCAGCCTGACCTGTTGAAAAGAGATGGTATTCATCCCTCCTGGGATGGTGTTGCTCTTCTCTCTAGTAATATGGCACATAGTCTTAGAGTTGATCCTTGACTATCTGATTCTAGGGCCCAGGTCAGAAAGCAGACAGACTGGCTAAACCGACCGTCTTCTAGCTGTTTCACGTCACAGAAGTCAGGTAAATCCCATCACATAGAGCCTCTTTCACCTAGATATCATCATAGAGACTGTGTCTGTTCCCCGAACTAGGAAATACAAAAAACTCCCAAACCCATTTAAGGGTCAAAATTTGATTGATTTTCAACAAATAAAAAACAGCTATAATACAGATGAACAAATGATAAAGCTTGGGTTGCTGAATATTCGATCCCTTACTTCAAAAGCACTTATTGTTAATGATATGATTACTGACTATAATCTAGATGTGCTGTGTTTGACAGAAACCTGGCTAAAACCAGACGATTACATTACTTTACTTTAAATGAGTCCACCCCGCAAGATTACTGTTATAAACATGAACCTCGTCTGAAAGGCAAAGGGTTGCTGTAATCTATAGTAATATCTTCAGATTACTGAGAAGTCTAGTTTAAAATATAATTATTTTGAAGTGTTGATGCTTAATGTAATACTATCTAGTGTAAATGATAAATCCCGCTTGACATTTGTGCTGGCTACTGTATACAGGCCACCAGGGCACCATACAGATTTTATTTTTTTTTCATACATTTTTTCGGAGTTAGTATTGGCTGCAGATAACATCCTAATTGTTGGTGATTTTAATATACATGTTAGATAATGAAAAAGACGCATTGGGATTGGCATTTAAAGATATTCCGAACTCTATAGGAGTTAGACTACACGTGTCAGGACCTACTCATTGTCGTAATCATACTCTAGATCTAATATTATCACATGGAATCAATGTTGATTCCAAATGTCAGAGCATGTCAGAACACCTCCAGGGCACAGAAAACACCTCAGACCCAAGAGGGTTAATACAGTGGCTAAATTAACAAGAAAAAAAGCTTCTACTTCAGACACACTCTGTCAGTTTAAATCTAGACTAAACACACATCTCTTTAACCTGGCATACACATAGAACATTATACATTAATGTTATTCAAATCAGTTAAATGGTTATTAGGCTGCATAGTTTAGGTCAGCCGGAACCGGGAACACTTCCTATAACACCCCATGTACTCGTTACATCATAAGAAGAATGCACCTACGCTAATGTTAGTTTATTCTGAGGTTTACTGTAATCAGCTGGATCCAGGCCATATCCAGATCAGATGGAGGACCTGTGCCTGGACACGACGGCAACGTAGTCCTGAAGTGCTAGCCATCAGCACTGATCCTCAACAAACTCGTCTCCATACCCAATCTGACTTCTGACCTGTAATGCTGCCTGAATCATAATCATACACTGTTTGTTCGTTGGCCAGAGGAGAACTGGCCCCCGACTGAGCCTGGGTTCTCCCAAGGATTTTTTCCTCTATTCTGTCACCTGGATGGAGTTTTGGTTCGTTTAGGTTCCTTGGTACCTTCGCCTTTGTCGCCATTTGCTTTTGGCTTGCTTAGTTGGGGACATTAAATTTAATATTTAACAATATTATTGATCTGCCTCCATTATCCCATTATATGTGAACTGAGCTGGATGATGACATCACAGTTTTCTCCGGAGCGACTATATATACAGGGCTCTCAAGTTTTAAAGACAGACAAGAGTGACATCCCCCCCGCCCCCGTCAGGGGGTCAAAGGGGGGGCGGGTTGGACGGGTCGTGGGAATGGGGGTGTTTCATTAATAATATTATTATTAGTGTTTTTGTTGTTATCAACCCCCTGGGGTAGGCTATCGCACCGGCGCGATAGGCTCGTTTTTTTCCGTATGAGTGCAAAAAATAAATAAATAAAAAATATTAATTTTTATCTTATGCTTGTGTTATACATCAATCGATCCTGTTTAGTGTGTATTTTTTTTGTGTATGCTCATAATAAAAACAAAGTGTTGTGCTTTTCGCCAAATAAAGAAAAATAAACATGATGCGAGTTCTGCCTACTCTCCGTCAGTGAAGTCAATTCTGAAACGCATCCGTACTGTAACTCTGCGAATACTCAGTCAAACAGGCATACAGACACACAGGCATGAAGCTTGAATTCTCTTCTTTTAAATGAAGTAATTTTTATAAAAAACAAATATTCACAGTTTATATAATATGTATGTAAAGAGAGAGATGTCAGTCGTTCTCATCTCAGCTAATTAAGTTTTAATGTGACTCCGCCTACGGAGACCGCGCTATTCAAACGCAAATGTGAGGCGATCCATACAAACCTGTGAAACGCCCACACGCTGGATAAGGCCGGTGAAACACTGGATGCGTGGCGTAAGCGTCTCAGCTGCGTGGCGTGTCCGTTTTTATTTCGGCTCCCATGTTAACAGTTTAGAGTTTGTACACTGCCTGTGTGAGACGCGCGTCTCAGGCGCGGCACGAGCCGCGTGGAAAACGCGTGCATTCTAGAAATAGAACCGACGCCTATTTTTCACGCGACACGCAAGCGTCTTGGAAGCGTTTCCATGCAAAATTTAATAGGAAAATCTGTTTATTTGTCATTTTGACACGAATACATATTAATAAATGTCCTTTTGATGTTTAAAAGTGTCTAGGTTTTGACATAAATGCAAATATAAATGTAATTTACAAAATATGATCGATTTTCAAATACTGCTGTATTGAATGAACAGCTTTTAGCAAACTCTATTGCTATACTGAGATGAGGAATATATACTGTATGTGTTTTGTCAAAAATAAAGTCATCAACTAACTAATGAATGCTTTACTTTGAAATACGTATGATAAAATGTATACTTTAGTTTTGAAAGACGTTGACTAGTTTTGAAAAGATTATAAAGTATGTATGTGCATGCATATATATATATGTGTGTGTATATATGAAGAGTTCAGATGCAAAAGCCTCTAAATGCCATCTGAAATTTTCTTCTAGAATGATCATTTTTATGAAGCTTGTATATTTAAGTTAGCTATAGGTGACACACCTGAATGAATGGCTCATTAAGTATGCAGGGACATTGTCTCACCAGGTGTGAACTACTAAATATGCATGATGCTGTTGGAGCGTTTACGCCCCATCCGCATATTGGCTTTCCAAACTAAAAGTGTTTCACAAAACTAAAATCAATGTATCGTTTTATGTGAATGATTAGGCAGGATGATTTTCACATCATTTTGAAGAAACTCTAGGCGATGACATCCATTAGTCAAAAGTCTTATTGCCACATATTTAGTATGTGTTTTGTGGCCTTATTTCAGAAACTTTAATTTTTAGTTTTTTCGATAACCTTGCATAAACATTATTCTCTCAAAAATGAAAACATGTACATACATGTGGCTCACATATTATGGAAGTCCTGTTTGTGCTATATAGAGTGAATTTACACCTTTGCCATTAATATGTTTATAAGCAACTGAAAAAAGCACAAATGTCAGGGCATGTCAGAACATCTCAAGGACCCCAAAAACACCCCAGACCCCAGAGGGTTAATAATTGCTCATATACCAAATACAAAGTATTTATTCAATTTCCGCATGTGTGTGTGTATGTCAGAGAGAGAGAGAGAGAGAGAGAGAGAGAAATTATGACTGGTGTTGTTTATTGTAATTGTTTGTTGCCTTTTTGGAATTGTTGCCTTCCACCTGCACCGTCTCCTCCTCTAATGGGCCTACCCCTTTTCGCCACCTCCTCTGGGCCAGCATCCTCTAGCCTGGCCTTTTTAGGGGACTCTCCTCTCAGGGCGAATGAGAGGATGCTTAATTGCTTTTTACCTGACATCTTTGAAAGAGAAAGACAGATGCAATGATTAATGCATCCATGGCCAGGATATAATTATAAAATAAGACATGATTTTAAAAGTGACCTATAACATCGACTATGCAATACACTTTAATTTATTTAGTGCTAATAAAATTATTAAGCCTATTTGGAGAGAGAGATGTTTATAATGTGACAATATGTTTGTCATATTGTGATAACGAAAATATGACTAGGCCTAGACTACTTGTTCTGAGCAGGTGTTGTCAGTGAACAGGCTGTAAAACTGTAGGCTAAGTTACAGACACTCATGAAAAACTGATGCTAATTATCTGGGAAACATTCTCTAATAGCAGTCAAGTTGTCACTGTTTGTGTCAAACAAGTTGTGAATTTGTTGTAACATTAAAACAGGATATCATGATTTACTCTGTGCTCAAAGTGATACTCAGAGCTCGGAGTGATTTCCTCTGTGGGTGAACGAAACTTTCTGGCAGAATCACGTGAACAATTCCAGGATATATTTTTTTTCATTGGTTGTTGCGTTAAATCTTACCCAGATACAATAGTGCTATTTTCTGATTGGCTATTGTATAGCCCCTTTCTTTTTTTTGATTGGCTGATAAGTTGCAGACTCAACTAAGAACTCCAGGGGAGACGTGCTTGATTCCTGCCGGTTCCACAGTGAGAGCGGCGCGGCCAGAGACATGTTGGGCGCTGCGGCATATTAAATATATTATAAATAGTTTTTCCGCGTGAGAAATACAATATGTGGCGGGAGTGCGTGACAAAAGACCGAAATGAGTGACTGTCATACTCAATGTGTGACACTTGAGAGCCCTGTATATAAATTAGCTAAATTAAAAATTAAAAATTACAACAAAAATGAACCATCACTGAACTTACTTAAGCTGGACTGTGACACTATTTTCTCCTGGAAACAAACTTTGTTGCATTATTTTCCTGTTATCTCTGTAAAGCTGCTTTGAAACAATCTGTATCGCAAAAAGCGCTATATAAATAAAGGTGACATGAGTTGACTTCTCTATAATCACCATTGATTACACTGGAAACATTATCCAGATGCCTATTCAGTTTCTGACATACTTCACACGTTTGAGTCTTCTGACAACAGGACAAATGGAAGAGTAAAGGAGTGTTCACTTTGTTTGCGTCTTTGTACAGATTTCACAAGGATCCCAGCGTTTTTAATCGCTTCTTGGATTGCCTTGGAGGATTATGTTTGTTCAGTGTGTTTGACTGTAGAAAAAAAAACAATGGGACAAAGAGCATTTTCTTTTACTGTCCCAAGGTTAGGGAATGAAGGGCCTATTACAATTAGTAAGCCCCTACTCATCCTTCCCTTCATTTTATTTATTTTTTTAAATTGAGTGTTCTTGACTTTTGTTGCAGTTCAACCACTAACACACACAAAAAAAATTATTTAATGGATTCGAGTAGTTTTGTGGTTGAAATTGAAAAAAGTAAGAATCCTTCCCTCACGGGTCAAATTGACCCCCATAGGAATGAATGGAATGTGATGAATGCTTCAGTACACATAGAAAAACCTAAAAATGCTCACAATTCAAACTAAAAATGCTAAAACTTTACTAAAAAAATATATTTTATAATGTTTATATGTGTTTTTGAATGCATGCTGAATAAAAACTGACTTTAGGACCCAGGGGAAACAGCTCATTTGCTCATAAAATGTTATAAATATAATAATAATAATAAATATAAATATCATGTTATATTATTATTTTTCCACAAGAGGTCGGCAAAGACATTAAATGTAAGATATTTTGAGCTGAATTAATAGGGTTATGCATGAAATTGTGAGTTATTTTAAATTTAAGTTGAAAGAATGTGAGTTATGTTCTTAAATAACTGTTTATTTATTATTTATCAAATCTAGTAATTTACAGGTAAATAAGTTAAAAAAATAGCAAAAAATCTCCAAAAAAATTGCATAAAAAAAGTATAATTTTAGGGCTTCAGGTCATTTTGACCCGTGAGGGAAGGATTTTATTTACAAAGCGCGAGGGAAGGATGAGGGTTAAGAAATTAGTTTATTTTATGTAGTGCTTTAAATTATACTTCTTATAAGATTTTCTGTATTTATTGTATTGTATGTACTTTGGGTGCTAGACAAATAACATTTATTATTGTTATTATTATTTTTATTACTGTTCTGTGTCCTTGCTTGTGTAACCGGGTAGCACTATTTAGTGTGCCGTAGCTACTCCTTTTCTGTGTGTATCATCTGTATGTCAGGATACACACTATGGACCAGAACTCTAGGTTCGCTACAGAGGCCAAAAATGAGCTAAAACACATTAACACAAAAAAACAGACAGAACAGGAAAATTACTTTTACCAATATGGTTTCCTTTTACTTTGCAGGAAAATTGAAAATGAATGTAAAATGAAATGAAATACCAATATACAATAAAATTGTATAAAACCATGGAATTGTCTCTTTCTCTTTAAGAAATTTAGGTTTTGAGCTCCTTTGTGGTTACTTGATCTAATTATATCTATTTGTATTACATTTATTTATTTTGGTATTTAAATTGTGTTTTTGTATATCAATTTGTTTTTAATAGACTTAAATTCAATTTTAGTTTTATGTCATTTCTTGTGTTATAATTTATTATAGGTTTTGGAGCTTTGTTTCTTATTCATTTGGTTGAATTAGAACCTTTAACCCAGAAAAGAAAATACAATTCAAATAACAGATTACTTACAGAAAAATAACAATTTAATTGAAAATAATAGAAAAACTTAACAGTAATTCACTGTAGATAAACAGTTCTCAGTCCATGGAACAATTGTGTGTTTGTGTGAATGGGGAAAGAGGATCTAAGGGAGTGGGAGGAAGTGGGACCCTGGAGGAGATCAGACAAATATGGGGGGGCAAGGTTGTGGATGGCCTTGAATGTTAACAGAAGGACTTTAAATTGGATATGGAACTGGACCTGGAGCCAGTGAAGCTGTTGGAGAACAGGAGTGATGTGGTGAATGGAGGGGGTTCGAGTTATGATGCAGGCAGCTGAATTCTGGACAAGTTGAAGTTTATGAAGGGATTCGTGAGGGAGGCCGAAAAGGAGAGAGTTGCAGTAGTCCAAACGGGAAGTGACGAGACTGTGGACAAGGACAGCTGCAGTGTGGGGGGTAAGGGAAGGGCGGAGGCGATTAATGTTTTGTAGGTGGAAGTAGGCAGACCGGATAATGTTATTGATGTGGGATTGAAAAGATAATGTGCTGTCAAGGATGACACCAGACTCTTAACCTGGGGAGGGTGAAATGGAGGAGTTATCAATAGTGAGAGAAAATCTGTCGGTTTTGGATAAAGTGGATTTAGTTCCAGTGAGGATAACCTCAGTTTTATTACTGTTTAATTTGAGGAAATTTTGGGTGAACCAGGTTTTTATTTCTGAGTTGCAATCAGTAAGGGAGGTGGGCGGGAGAGTGGACGAGGGTTTGGTCGAGAGGCAGAGCTGGGTGTCATCAGCATAACAGTGGAAGTGAATGTTATATTTGCGAAAGTTATTGCCAAGGGGAAGGAGATAAATGATGAAAAGTCCAGGACAGAGCCCTGGGGCACACCTGAAGTGATGGTGGAGGGACTGGATTTAAAAGACTTAAATTGAATGAACTGAGTGTGGCCAGAGAGATAAGATGTGAACCAGTCTAACAGAGTGTGGGTGATGCTGATGGAAGATAACTTGTTGAGGAGGACGGTGTTATTCCAGAATCTCAAAAAAATAACTGACCAAATTCCGGGGGATTTTAATGCACAATTAATCAGTCACATCGGATTCTACAGGGCTCACAATTGGCTATCATCCGCTTCAAAATCAATCAATCATCACACTTTTGATCCACTTTGATTTCACTCGCGATCTGTGAAACTCGTGCTCTCTTTGCAATTATGTGTTCCGTGACATCATACACAGCGCCCATCTTATGACAAACGTCATGCTTTAATTATTATAGTTAATTTAATTATTTTAATGTTCATGGCACTGCAGAACGACTTTGGCAACACATCATGTTACTCATTTTTTAGCATTTTGAGTGAGAATATAAATATTACAAATTATATTTATTTTTCTGATCAGCTCAATTTTGACCTGGGTTACACTTACATCTTTGCTGACAATCTCTCTGTGCCTTGCATTGAGCTCTCTTCTGTTTTTCATTTTCGTCCTCTTTTTTTTTTGTCTCAATATGTCTGGCACAGTCCTGTTTCCTTTTCTGCAAACACTCTGCTCTGTGTTCAGGTTCTGCATCCCTACACTGTCTGTAAAGTCACTGCTTATCAGCTGCTCTCAGTTTGGCCACACTTGACTAATATGGAATTAGATTTGTGCCAAATGTTTTGAATGTAACATTTCAATAAACTAATAAAAAATTTAACTAAACATTAATGAAAAAACTCTTTGAAACTGGAAAAAGTAAATCACTGTGCCATTCTGGTACAAATCCCTTGTGTGGACAGGGCAAGCAGCAAATTATTCTCAGATTGACAGCTTCTTGACCTGGAAGTGAAGATTTCACTGTTGTTTACAAGTGCAAGTGTGAGAATCTGCAAGCTATTTTATTTTAGTAACAAAGTTAGAAATTTTGCTTTTAAATGTTATTTTTATATTCTTTCTTTCACTACTTTGTAAAAAAAGATTTCAGGAGCAGTATTTGTGCCACTATTGTCTGTGTGAGATCAAATGCCTTATTTACTTTTCATTTAAAAGCAAGATAAAATGTCCCATGTTTTGGGGAAATATTTGTTTCTTCCTGATAATGCTAATTGAGCACAAAATTGTCTTTTATGAAATGATGATCTTTTATGAATAAGATCAATTAAAAATTGCACTTCAAGTGTCAACCCCTGGGGTCTATTGACAATGTAGAAATACTTTGTTCCTGTTCTTAAATATATTTCTACTTTAGTGGAGCATAAATGTGCCTGTTGACTTCACTTTTGTGACTGAACTACAGAAAATAACAGCTACCCCCCAAATGATTGTGTGTTAGTGACATTTGACTGTCAAACTAGTGTGATGTTGTGTGTTTGTAGGTTGTCTGGCTGTATGGTGACAGAGGAAGGCTGTGGTTATGTGTCTTCAGCCCTGAGTTCAAACCCATCACACCTGAGAGAGCTGGATCTGAGCTACAATCACCCAGGGGATTCAGGAGTGAAGCTGCTCTATGATACACTCAACCATCCAAACATCAGACTGGACAAACTCAAGTATGTTAAACAGGAAAACTGTGAATAAGCTCTACTATGTTGTAGCACACTTCCACAACTTACTGAAATCTTATTAGTAGTTATGAAATATAATAATAATAATAATAATAATAATAAATAGACTGTCAGTCCAAATCTGATTATTTTTTATTTTTTTTACATATACGATTGAAATCCAATCAGACTTGAAATGCTATTTTGGAAATTCGTTTTGAACTTCATTCATATGTGTTTTTGAAATACAATTCAAATCACATTTCTGGAAATCTGCTTCAGTCTGACTGCTCTGTTTGGATATCGCGTGGTTTATGTGACTTTCTCACGCCATGTAAACGTCAGAAGTTGTTTTAAAAAACAATCTGAAAGTCACTGCAGAACACAAGGTTGTGTTGTTGCAAAGTGCCGGACAAGCAGAAAATTACAATAATAACGGAGACATGTTTTATAACCGGTGGGGACGACGGCTTGGAATAAAGCCACGCATACCAGCCTACGTTTCTGCCGCTGCCTCAGAAGATGCAGTACTCCAGCGTGGCGGCTACATATTGTCATGTTGTAAATAAGACAACATCTGTATTGCAAACCCCTCCATGTTGCGGTTGTTGTTGTTTTTGGTGTATACCTACCAACGCAACGTCATTGCCATAGAAACCAATGCAGATATTCCGGAAAATGAAAGAGTGCCACGGGACACTCAAATCAGATCTGAACAGTTGCGATACGCAATATGGGCTGTCAATAATTTTAGATCAGATTCCAATCGGATACACACATATTCAGATTTGGACTGACAGTGTGAACGTAGCAATAGTCATGCTGAATCAACGTCAGACTCACCATTCTAATCTAACTGGAAATCTATCCAGTTGGTTTTCTTACCTTATGCTGAAACAATGTTGATGTCTCTCTAGTAAACAACTTCTCAAAATCAATACGGTTTCAGTGGAGAATGCATATAATTGTTTTGCTTACCTTACATTGAAATGATATTGATTTCAGTTGGGTTAAATGACAATACACAATCAACACATTTTCAACTTGTTTAATTATTACATGTATAGGCTGATTTATTTTGGTATTTGAGATTTTAAAAACATCACATTCAGTTGTCATTATTTTATTTATACAATTAAACAGTTATAAAAACACATATACACCTTTAAAGAAACTTTCTGAAGTATATACATCTTAAGAGTAAACATCCAAATACAGAAAAGACATTCACACTCATGCATTCACAAATAGATGTACAAAAATAAATTATAGGTTAATGTAACTAGTGTCCAAGTTACAATCAGTGCTTGAAGTGGAAGTTTTCTTCCTCGGTTGCAAGGGTGTAGTTTTGGTTTGAACATTGTGTGGTTGAAGTGTGTTCTGTTTAACAGGGTCCCAAGGCATGCTACCTTGTGAGTTTGATTTATTAGTTTGTTTTTGTAAAATGGTCAAATGCAAAGTTGATTGCAGTGTTAATTTTGGCAGCCATTTTTGATTTAGTCTTAGTTTTCATCTTAAGACGAAAATGCTTATTGGTCTTAGTCACATTTTAGTCATTTTGTCTTTCATAGTTTTAGTCTAGTTTTAGTTAACAAAAAGTCATTGCATTTTTTGTCAACTTTTAGTCATTACTTTTATTCAAACTGCAGTTACCGACATTCATTTTGGTAGCTATTTATATGTAGTCTTTACACAAAAAATGTAAAGACTGTAATGGCCAATTCAATTAAGCTTATGAGAAATTAAAATTAAGGTAACAGGCTGTACTGACATTGCACTCTTTAACAGTAGCTCTTATGCAATTCTAGATATCCATTTTCCTTAGTTCAGTGGTTCTCCAATTTCCACTTCCACTTAGACTGCAGTCACACCTTTTCCATTAAGGGACAATATTTGCCTCCTTTTAATTGATTTTTCCAGTAATTTTTTTGCCTTTATAAATACCTTTTTATAAAATAAATAATGCTTTAAATAAAACAATGTTCAATAAATATGCAATGATGGTAAAAACGAAGTGATACTTTTAATATTAAATTAAAATTGCCAGTAGGTGGTGGTAAGTCACTGTCTTTATGAGTGAGTCATCGAGTCATTCATTCATTCTTTAACGAAGCAAGTTGCTGCATTTATGAACGGGTCATTGAATCTCACGATTTGTTCAAAGCCACAGATTTGTTCACGAATCACCGGTGTGTGCTGCAGTTCTGCTATGGCTTTCGTTACAAAATAGAGCAATAAGCCTACTGACAATACTGTTTTAAATGTAGTACATCACTTAATGTTACCCTTCTGTTTGTTGAACTGTTGTATAAAATCAATGTCACATTTGAAATCGTGTGTATATCAGGAAACATCGCATTCTTGCTTGTATAATATGATCGACATTAAAAACACTGCTGGATATCAGCCTGCATTTTGATCGCAGATTTAGTCGCACAAAACAGTGCAAGCGGCTCGTGAGTCGTGACAGAAACAGACTGACTGAATGACACTTTAATTTAAGTAGAAAGTCTCAAATGAAGATCGCTGAACTCCAGCTTAACTTGTCTGTGTTTTCAGATCATCCGCGCTTCTTCAGCAAAAAACGTGTTCTTTTAACAGAAAAGCTCTGACTGGGGTTTAATTATTAAAATCTGGCAACCGTATGCCTGAACGCTCGTAAAAACAGTCAATGTGTTGTCGTCTCCTTTATTTGACAAAAACAAGTGGTTTTGGTCAAGTTGTAATTTAAAAAAAAAAAACATTTTGGTCTCGTCTTTTTTCATCAACAATATTGCATGTGTTGATATAGTCACAGTTATCGTTTAATGACGTGGGTGTCGTCTCTCATCGTCTTATCTTAGTCAGGGAAAAAAAGGTTGTCAACGAACATTTTTCGTCATAGTTTTCGTTAACAAAATTAACACTGGTTGATTGATAACATAACTGCAATGAAGTAATAGTCTATAGTAATAGTAAATAGTAAAGTAATAGTCTATTAACAATCACTTGTTTTAAAAGTGCCATGGTAAGTCAGACTGTCTTTACAATCTGTCATGTGTTTGGGCTCACAGCATGCTGAAGCAGGTTTTGTGGATAGTTCGTGTTCTCATTGCGGGAACTTGACTGTCTCGGTGTTGAGATCTATACTCGCCTTCGTCCGCAAAGGTGGAGTCCCCATTTCTACACCCCACCCTCGGGTGCCGTGTGTTTTGGGTGATCGTAGGATAGTGATGGAGGTTCTGCCCGGTAACCATTCCCCTTGGACTCCTCACGATTCCATCACACCGATACCAATGGATTCCTTTGTTGAGCGCACTGGCCTGTCTGTAATGGGCGGGCCAGAGGTTCCATGGGAGGTTCCCCAGGAGGATAGGATGCCGATTGCAACATTGGAGAGGGAGCTGGGCTCTGGAGATGATGACTCAGCTGCATTGTCCCCTTCGGGGAGTACAACGTTGCCTGAGCCGGATCCGCAGCCGGTTCTTGTATCATCAGACTCGGCTAGACGATTCAGTTCGTCCGGCACCCGCCCATGTGCAGCGCTGTTTGTTACACATCTGTGTTCCGAATTGTGCTGCCGTGTGTGCAGTCATCGCTTCCTACTGGCGAAGGTTGCGATCAAGCCATTCCTCTAGCCGATATGAAAATAAGCTTCTAAGTGAGGCCTGTTCTTCATTGTACTCAAACTATTGTGAGTTAGACCATTAGGGATCTGTGTGCTTGATTCAGGCCCTCTTTCTAAGCCTCCATTCAAATTACTACGCAGTACATATTACTAATGCACATCCCTATGAATGGTCTGCAGCGTGGGGGATGTAGCGAGTACATCAGGATTTATGGGAAGTGTTCCCGGTTCCGGCTGACCTGATCTATGCAGCCTGACATTGAATTATAGAAGTCTATAATGTGTATGCTAGGTCAAAGACATGTGTTTTTAGTCTAGCTTTGAACTGACAGAGTGTGTCTGCTTCCCGGACAATGTTAGGAAGACTGTTCCAAAGTTTTGGTGCTAAATAGGAAAAGGATCTACCGCCAGCAGTCGATTTTCATATTCTAGGAATTATCAACTGGCCGGAATTTTGAGATCACAATAGACGTGAAGGACTATAATGCGTTAAGAGCTCGCTCAAGTACTGCGGAGCTAAACCATTTAGTGCTTTCTAAGTAATCAGCAATATTTTAAAATGTATACGATGTTTAATAGGGAGCCAATGCAGTGTTGACAGAACAGGGCTAATATGGTCATACTTCCTGGTTCTGGTAAGAACTCGAGCTGCTGCATTTTGGACCAGCTGTAGTTTGTTTATTAAGCGTGCAGGGCAACCACCCAGTAGAGCATTACAATAATCTAGCCTTGAGGTCATGAACGCATGAATTGTTCCGCATTTGTCAATGAGAGCATATGACGTAATTTAGATATATTTTTAAGATGGAAAAAATGCGGTTTTACAGACACTAGACACGTGACTTTCAAATGAAAGCTTGGTATCAAAGAGCACACCCAGGTTCCTAACCGACGACGAAGACTTAACAGAGCAGCCATCAAGTGTTAGACAGTATTCTAGATTATTACGTGAGGATGTTTTTTGTCCAATAATTAGAATCTCTGGTTTTTCAGAATTTAGTAGTAGGAAATTACTAGTCATCCAATTTTTTATATCAGCTATGCATTCCGTTAATTTTGTGAATTGGTAGTTTTCGTTAGGTTGTGAAGAAATATAGAGCTGAGTATCATCATCATAACAGTGAAAGCTAATTCCATGCTTCCTAATGATATCTCCCAAGGGTAGCATGTACAGAGTGAACAGCAGCGGTCCTAGTACTGAGCCTTGTGGTACGCCATACTGAACTTGTGATTGATAAGACATCTCTTCATTTACTGCTACAAACTGATAACGGTCAGATAAGTATGATTTAAACCATGCTAGTGCAATTCCACTAATGCCAACATAATTTTCAAGTCTATTTAAAAGAATGTTGTGTGTCAAATGCAGCACTAAGATCGAGCAACACTAATAGAGAGATACAACCACGATCGGATGATAAGAGCAAATCATTTGTGTCTCTAACGAGAGCTGTCTCAGTACTATGGTATGGTCTAAATCCGGACTGAAAATCCTCACAGATATCATTTCTTTCTAAAAAGGAACATAGTTGTGAAGATACTGCCTTTTCTAGTATCTTTGACAGAAAGGGTAGATTCGAGATCGGCCTGTAATTGACTAATTCTGTAGGATCAAGTTGCGTTTTTTTAACAAGCGGTTTAATCATAGCCAGCTTAAAGGTTTTTGGTATGTATTCTAGAGACAAAGATGAATTAATGATAGTAAGAAGAGGATCTATGACCTCTGGGAGCATCTCTTTCAATAACTTAGTCGGTATAGGGTCTAACATACATGTTGTCGGTTTAGATGATTTAATGAGTTTAGCGAATTCTTCCTCTCCTATAGCAATAAATTAATTGAATTTTTCCTTAGGGAGACTACAATGCACTCCCTGATGCGATACTGTAGTAGACATTTGCATAGTTATAATTTTGTCCCTGATATTATCAATCTTATAAGTGAAGAAGTTCATAAAGTCATTACTAGAGATGCACCGAGTACAATTTTCTTGGCCGATTCCGATTTCCGATTTTTCATTGAGTTTGACCTGCCGATACCGATTTTAGCCGATTCCGATTTCATTTTTTTCTAACCACTTTACAGCACACACAAATATTTATTTTCTATCTTTTCTTTAATAGAACATTTTGCATAGAACATAGACAATTTTTTGAACAGATAATCGCTATGAAATGGAACTATATAAATTACTCCTAGTGTGGGAAATTAAAAGTTAATTAAAATTAAACTAAAAGAAAGCTTATACTGTACATTCTGACTAGTTTACTCATTTTTTTCAATTTTTTATAAAACACCATATAGTACTTTTACCCAAACTGAATAATAAAAACAAGTTTGAATGGGAAAATTTTCTATAAATATTATTTTCTGACATA
Source organism: Abramis brama (assembly GCF_963993115.1). Lineage (NCBI taxonomy): Eukaryota > Metazoa > Chordata > Actinopteri > Cypriniformes > Leuciscidae > Abramis > Abramis brama. Next base: position 52,964 of record NW_028155941.1, on the reverse strand, counting down.
ACCTACTCCAGTTCTTGTTAAAACACACTAGACAACATGCAAATTTTGTGCATTTTGGGCACTTTTTGTGTTAAATAATACTTATTTTGTCCATCTTTCACTTGTGCTTTCACTTTAATTGAGCGTGAGCAGCAGCAAAAATAGACTCGGCGCTGAAACCTCACGCGACGCTCCTGCTTGCTCACGTGCTGCTCCTGCTCGCGGTGTGAATGCACTCATTGATTAACATGCACGCCGAAAAAAATACGCGCCGCTCACGCTTGCGGTGTGAAACGGCCGTAATTCACAAGGTTTCCTATTGCGTTCCGTTTGCATGTGTGATGCTGATGTTGCGCGATGTTAATCATGCCGCTCCCGGGTGCATTTGACCGGCATAAAATCGGCATATGTCAGACTAACCGGCCGGTCGCCGGTCATGGCCGATCACGTGAAAATCGGCCAATTCCGTCACCAGCCGATCAATTGGTGCATCTCTAGTCATTACTGATGTGCTGCCTCGAAACTTCTGGGCTTGAAGCTTTCTAGGGTTTTGTTTATTTTCTTCTAATAGGGTTGAAAAATAAGCAGATCTAGCAACTTTTAAGGCCTCTCTGTATGCAATCGAACTCTCTTTCCATGAAATGCGAAATACCTCTAGTTTTGTTTTCTTCCAGTTGCGCTCCATTTTTATGGCTGCTCTCTTAAGGGCCCGAATGTGCTCGTTGTACCACGGCGTTGGACTATTTTCTTTAATCTTCTTTAAGCGCAACGGAGCAACTGTGTCTAAAGTGCTGGAAAAGAGAGAGTTTCTGTTGCAATATCGAGTTCTTTAAAGTTAAAATATCTGGGATGCTGAGATGATGAAACTGATCAGGAAGATTATTAATAAAGCAATCTTTAGTGGCAGAAGTGATAGGTCTAACATATTCGTAACACGGAGTCGGCTTTGCAGCCTTGGCTAAATTAAGTTTACACAAGACTAGATAATGATCTGAGATATCTTCGCTCTGCTGCAGAATTTCAACGGCATCAACATTTATTCCGTGTGATAATATTAGATCTAGAGTATGATTACGACAATGAGTAGGTCCTGACACGTGTTGTCTAACTCCAATAGAGTTCAGAATGTCTTTAAATGCCCATCCCAATGCATCTTTTTCGTTATCTACATATATATTAAAATCACCAACAATTAGTACTTTATCTGCAGCCAATACTAACTCTGATAGAAAGTCAGCAAATTCTTTGATAAAGTCTGTATGGTGCCCTGGTGGCCTGTATACAGTAGCCAGCACAAATCTCAAGCGTGATTTGTCATTTACACTATATATTTTTACATTAAGCACCAACACTTCAAAATAAGTATATTTAAAACTAGATTTCTTAGTGATTTTGAAAATATTACTATAAATTACAGCGACACCTCCCCCTTTGCCTTTCAGATGAGGTTCATGTTTATCATTTGCTCATCTGTATTATAGCTGTTTTTTATTTGTTGAACTTCAATTAAATTTTTAACCTTAGATGGGTTGAAACGTTTTTTTTGTATTTCCAAATTCGGTGAACAGACACAGTCTCTATATGATGATATCTTGGTGAAAGAGGCTCTATGTGATGGGATTTATCTGACCTTGGTGACGTGAGACAGCTAGCAGACGGTCGGTTTAGCCAGTCTGTCTGCTTCCTGACCTGAGCCCCAGATTGTCATGTTTTATCTCTAAGACTATGTGCCATATTACTAGAGAGAAGAGCAGCACCATCCCAGGAGGGATGAATACCATCTCTTTTCAACAGGTCAGGTCTGCCCCAAAAACTTTTCCAATTGTCTATGAATTCTATATTATTAAGCGGACACCACCTCGACAGCCAGCCACTGAGTGAGGACAATCTACTGACTATCTCATCACTCCTGCGAACAGGAAGGGGGCCAGAGCAAATTACAGTGCCTGACATCGTACTTGCAAGTTCACACACCTCTTTAATATTAATTTTGGTGATCTCCGACTGACGGAGTCGAACATCATTAGTGCCGACGTGAATAATAATCTTAGAGAATTTACGATTAGCATTAGCCAGCACTTTTAAATTTGCTTTGATGTCAGGCACTCTAGCTCCTGGCAAACATGTGACTATGGTGGCTGGTGTCTCTATTTTCACGTTCCGTGTAATAGAATCGCCAATAACTAGGGCACAATCAACAGGATTCTCAGTGGGTGTTTCACTGAGCGGGGAGAACCTGTTTAATGTTGTTATCGGAACGGAAGAGCGGCGTTTTGTCCCGCGACTACAGCGTCTCACTGTCACCCAGTTGCCCTGCTGCACAGGCTCTACTTCAGCCAGAACCGAACAATGTACAGAGTTCACTAAGATAGTCGCATCCAAAGCAGTATCTAAAGCCCTTGCATGCTTACTATCCTCGATTAAAGTTTGAATGCGTGTCTCTAGTTCTGAAATCTTCCCCGTCAGCCTGACTATCTCCCTGCATTTACAACCCCATTTCCAGAAAAGTTGGGACATTTTGTAAAATGCAATAAAATTCACAATCTGGGATTTGTTAATTCTCTTGAACCCTTTTTTAACTGACAAATGTACAAAGAAAATTTTTCCAATGTTTTCACTGAACAACATAAATTGTATTTTGTAAATATAAACAAATTTTGATATTGATGGCTACAACACTACAAAAAAGTTGGGACAGAGGCAAAACAAAGTGAAAAGATTATCCAAGTTAGATTATCCAACTCTTTTGAAACAGTCCACAATGAGCAGGTGAATTGGTAATAGTTGAGGGTATCGTGTTTGGGTGAAAAAGAGCTTCTCAGTCTTTGTAAGCAAAGATGGATCATGGCTCACAACTGCCAAATATCATGAGAGAATTGTCAAACAATTCGAAAATCACATTGCAAAGAATTTATGTCTTTCACCGTCTTCCATACATAATATTGTGAAATGATTAAGGGAATCCAGAGAAATCTGTGTAGTGCAAATCTGTCTGTGTAGGGCAAGGGAGGAGACCTCTGTTGAATGTGCATGACCTTCGAGCCCTCAGATGGCATTGCATGAGAAACCATCATGCTACTCTGTTAAATACAGCCCCATGGGCTAAAGAGTACTTTGGAAAACCGTTTTCACTTAACACAGTGACGCTACATCAAGAAATACCACTTGAATCTCTGTTACGCAAGAAGAAAGCTATACTTCTTGTTCTATGCGGAGATGCTGAGTTCTCTGGACCCGAGCTCATCTCAGATGCTGTAAAACACATTGGAAATGTGTGCTGTGGTCAGATGAGTCCATGTTTCAGTTTGTTTTTGGGAAAAACAGACATCAAGTTCTCAGTCCCAAAGACAAAAGTGACCATCCAGATTTTTGTCAGTGACAGGTACAAAAGCAAACTGTCCTGGTATTGGGGGGCATCAGTGCAAATGGCATGAGTGACTTGCATTAGTGTGTAGTTATCACTGACATGGAGGCATATATTTGGATTGTACAGAGACATAAACTGCCATCAAGATCCCATCTTTCCTGGGAAGCAAGGCAACGCCAGGCCTCATTCTGCACATGCTAAAACTGTTTTTGAGACACTCTGCACCATAGCAGAGATGTGTCTGATGCCTCCAGTCCATACCTGCCTCTTATTGAAAATGTATGACCCATCATGAAAAGGAGAATCGGACAGTGATGACCACAGACTGTTGAGCAGCTATCTTGTATCAGACAAGATTGGGCAAATATTCCACTTGCAACACTTCAACAATTAGTATCCTCAATTCCCAAATTATTAAAACGTGTAATTAAAAGGAAAGGTGATGTGACACAGAAATAAACATGCCTCTGTCCCAACTTTTTTTGGAGTCTGTAGCAGCCATCAAAATCCATACTTGTTTATATTTAGAAAATAAAATTATGTTGGTCAGTGAAAACATTTATTTTCTTTATACATTTGTCAGTTAAATAAAGGTTCAAGAGAATTAACAAAGCACAGATTCTTGATTTTATTGCATTTTATAAAATGTCCCAACTTTTCTGGAAATGGGGTTGTACAATAGTGTTCTCATTATAATGTCATGTATATGACAGTCCCAGTCAAAGTTATTAATTTGCATTGCCGTTTAAGCTGCGCACGCTAAAGCTAAAGATGATCACCAGTACAATGAAGCATTTTACTGCATCGTTCATCAACTCACCAAACGCATCCTATATGAGATTAATCAGATAAATATACACAAAATAAACATAATATTACAACTTAAAATGGCACAAAATGCTGCGAATGCTCAAGCGAACTTGACTGTGCTTGTCATGAAGGCTTGACTCCGCGCTCTTTGGGCCACAATGCGCTCCTCGCGCTGAAACACTGCCAAACAAGAATCCACAACATTCTTTTACAGTCGTGTTTTCATTTATAATGTTATGAAGCTTATATGACAAATTTGTGCTGCACATGTTGCACTGAACTGTATCTTCCGTTTCGAAGTGATTCCAATCATATCAAGCAATAAAAATCCATCATGTTGAACAGCGTGCATCCCTACTGTCTAGAACACACAGAGACAAGCGGAGTGATACAAACGGTGAACAGACCCAGTGCTGATACTGGTGAAATATCACACTCCTGGAAGACTCTCAGCCAGTCAGATCCCAGGACCACAACTAACTGTTGGATATAGTTATATAGTGTTTGTCCTGTTAAAGTTATAAACCTATGAAGCAGGAACGTATTAAATCCTTAAAATATAAAACAATACAACTCTAAAGTGACATTGCTAATTCCAGTAGGCTACTCACTGGGCTACTGAGGCGCCTCCGCTATCGTTCACCAGCATCCTCACCATTAGGCCACGACTGGGGCTGGAAATGAATGAGGTACCCTTGAGCAAGACACCGAACCCCCAATCACTCCCTGGGCGCCACAGTGAATGGATGCCCACTGCTCCGGGTGTGTGTGTGTTCACGGTTTGCAGTGTGTGTGTGTGTGTGTTCACTGCTCACTACTCCTAATGTGTGTGTGCACTAACTTGAACTGGTTAAATGCAGAAGACAAATTCCAAGTATGGGTTACCATGGTCATCCCTTGAGGAAACATCATAAAGGCAGGAGTATTGTTGCCTTAGCTCCACGAAACTTTCCTCCATTGCAACAATACTATCGTCTCTCTTTCGTTATAGCATGTTTGAAAGCTGTGTACTGAAGAGCTTCTTGTGCTTCAATTGGTCAGTGTCACAGACGTGATGGAACTCCTTGTGGAAGGGCGAAAAAATTAAACATGCTAGTCTTTGTCAAGATGTTGTAAAGCATTGCAGAGTGTAGTGAGTGAATGTTAGTGTGAGTGTAGTGAGCGAATGTGTGGGTTTGTGTTAGTGTGTGAGTGTGAGTGTGTAGTGAGTATATGTGAGAGTTAGTGTGTGTGTGTGTGTGAGTGAGTGTAATGAGTGAATGTGTGTTTTTGTGTTAGTGTGTGAGTGTGTAGTGAGTATATGTGAGTGTGTGTGTGTTTGTTTACTGATTAATTAATGTGTATTTACTGACATTGTGTATGTTTTTTATAGTGTGGATCATGGAGGAGAGTTCAGGATTACAGCAGGACTGCACAAATGTACGTCTACACACACACATACATACACATACAATATATACAATATGGATATACAGAAGTCACAGTTTGGTATGATTTCATTGCAATAGGAAAAACAGTCACACTTTAGTTTAGGGTCCAATTCTCATTATTAACAACGACTTTTGCCTCAAACTCCTAATTACTGCTTATTAGTTAGTAAAGTTAAGTTTATGTATTGGGTAGGATTAAGGGATTAGAATATGATCATGCAGAATAAGGCATTAATATGTGCTTTATAAGTCTTAATAAACAGCCAATATCCTGGTGATAATCATGCTAATAAGCAAAAAGTTGGAGTAGTACTAGGGGTGTGACGAGATCTCATGCCACGAGATCCTGCAAGACTAAAATGTGACGAGATTTCTCGTCGAGTGAAAAGCTGTCTTGTGATATCGCCATGATGGAGCGTGAGGTTGAAATTAGCATAGAATATGCCACCGCTACATTTACATTACGCTAACCCTTTTTTATAAAAATAAAAACCATTTTTAACATCTGCTCTGCTCATCCTGCACGAGTTGCAGTCGTACACAGTGCAGCAGGAATCACGGTTCACTGATCGTGTGAAGATGACGGATGATTCAATGCGCAACAGAGCCTGAACGTCTGATAAATGTCTTATCTTGTAGAATGCGCGCTCAGCACTGCCGCTACGGAGTACGTGCAATCGCGAATCCCAAAATGAAAACACGATCTCCCTGATTCAAACAAATTAGGCTCCATACAATAGCCTGTCTCGCAATATCAAACCTATCTCTGGACTGTGTAGTCGTGACTCTGGTCTCTGTTTGCACTTTGAATATTGAGAGAGTACTGTAACGTCTGAAGAACAACAGACAAGGGAGGCTCCGTTTCTGAACTTTTAATCGGAATGCAAGAACAACCGTAGGCCCTACACAAACACACCAGCCTAACTCACTCGCTCGCTTGCTTCTCTCGACCCAACCTTTTTCCGAACTCACCACCTTAACCCTACAACTGCCGGTACAAAATAATACAGCAATTTTACAACAATTATAAAGAGTCTGTGCACTATAGTACTTTGATTATGGTTGCACTTGCACTCATTGTTTGGACTTAATAAGGATTGGACTTTATTTTTGTTATTTATACTGTTTTTATTTCTGTTCAATTTATGGAAAGGAGTTAAATTATGAGGTCACACACAGCCTCAATCAGAAGTTCTGGAAGCTCATAATTCATGTACAGTAAGGTCTGAAGAGACTCATGTGAAATCATACAGGAGAAAAGCCAGTCAGTCGAGTTTGTGGCAAAACCTTTTACAGTGCTTGTATATTGTTGTCTTTCAATGCATTTAGTAATTCATACTCACCAGAGGTGGAAGTAACGAATTACAACTACTCATGTTACTTTAATTAAGTAACTTTTTTGAGTATATTTTTAAATCTGTAATTTTACTTGTACTCAAGTACACATTAAGTTAAGTAATCTACTTCGCTACTTGTAAAATCACATTTCGTTACTGAGTACAATTTGAATTTATATTCAAATCTTTGACCGGCATTTCGGTAGCCAATAAAAATATCCGATCGTAAACGGACCAATAAAAACCCTGATATTTGGACTGAAAAAATTCACCGCAGACGCAGGTTTTGAAGAGCTGATCATAAGTGAAGGAGGCAAGGAGCTCAGAGGAATTAATGGACTGAAAGTTTGGAGAAACAACAAACTACATAGTAGTGTTGTTAAAATATCTATAGTTTGATGCATATCGATACTGAAATATCTGACAATACTCAATATCTGTTCCAATACTTATTATCTGCAGTATATACACCAATACCAGCTGCGCATTCTCATTCTCTCATCTCTCCGACAGCGAGTTTGACACACCCGCCTCCTCTCAGCGCGGGATTGCATGTTTTGCATAAAATTTTATTCATATGGCATATTTTAATGGCAAATGTCGGCAGCGCAATATTGTAACGCGAGGGCACATTCATGTAATCACAGAAAACTGGACGCGAGCTCTCAAATATAAGAATGAACTGGACTCAGATATTGAGTGTGCCCTCTCGGACTGTGTCATGTGCAATCGCGAATCTCTCCGAGTGGTTCTCACTGCAGTCAAATGACGTCCAGCTCCAATCTCTCCGTGCTCTTGAATTAAACGTTGTCAAAAGTTATCGATGAAAATGCTACAGGAAATCATATTGGCTGTAAGTGAAATGCACCAGGAAGACTTTCAACAATCAAAGGTGGATCTTTAATTATTTTACAATGTAAATGTATGTTAGAAATGTTTCGGAATGGGGCATTTGTATGATTTGTACATATAAATAAGCTAGTCTGTCTAACTGCATTACTACATTGTACAGACATTACAGATCAAACCACACTGATGTTCGATTTATCTAAATAAACAACATATTATATGGCTCTTAAAGGGATAGTTCACCCAAAAATGAAAATGAGCCAATGATTTACCCTCAAGTCATCCTAGGTGTATATGACATTCTTCTTTCAGACGAATACAATCGGACTTATGTAAAAAAAAAAGTCCTGGCTTTCCCAAGCTTTATAATGAGAGTGAATGGGTGTCTGTCTTTGGAAGTCCATCAAAGCGCATCTATTCATGATTAAAGTGCTCGACACTTTTTTCGCGCTTGTGTAAGAAAAATATCCATATTTAAAACTTTATCGACTAAAATAACTAGCTTCCGGCAGACGGCATTTATATAGCGCTAGCTTAACTAGTGTTGACCTGATTGCCGTCGGTTTGGATTGATATTAAGGTCTGTTTACTCTTTCTTATGGTAGAAAAGAAGTTCCTGAACTGAATGATATAAGAATCAGCAGGTGTTGTTGCGCCAAAATGAACCCAGATATGATTGAAATCAATGTTTAGGAAGCCCACGTCCAGGGTTTTTTTGTGTGCAAAAGTATAACGTAGTGTCAAGTTAATTTCAGTATTTATCATGTTATAAATGAAAATTTTATGACTATGAATACTTTGACGCTCTTAAACTCATAATTCGATTCTGCGACTTTAGCCGGGGTTTCACAGGTGGGGTCACAATTACTCACCCTCATGTCGTTCCAAACCCGCAAAACCCGTTCATATTTGGAACAAATAAAGATATTTTTGATGAAATCTGAGAGCGTTCTGACCCCACATAGACTCCAATGTCATAACCACTTTCAGGGCCCAGAAAGATAGTACAGACATCATGTGTGCTCACCGACGCATGGGTTCTGAGCCGGCGTTCTGACGGAGAACCCGGAAGCGCTGCACTGTGTTTACTGCGTGAACAGCATCGGAGAAGTGAAGGGAACAGAAGAAATTGTTGAAAAAAGTTATTTTAGTTTTTTTGCGCACTAAAATTTTCTCGTTGCTTCATAACATTAAGGTTGAAACACTGTTGTAACATTGACTATTTTAATGATGTCTTTACTACCTTTCTGGGCCTTGAAACTGCTAATAACACTGCAGACTATGTGGGGTCAGAAAGCTCTCGGATTTCATCAAAAAATATCTTCGTTTGTGTTCAAAAGATGAACGGGTTTGGAACGACATGAGGGTGAGTAATTAATGACAGAATTTAAATTTTTGGGTGAACTTACCCTTCAACACAATGCATATAAAAATTCAATGTTGTCATATTTCGAAAACCTCAACTGTATTGAGGTCATTTGTTTTATTTGTTCTTATTTTATTACTGACTGTTTACTTGTCCTTTTTGCAAATTCAATTCAGTCTGAAGTCAAGGTTCCTTATGCTGTGTGTGAGCTATTGCAGAGTTACCCTATTGTAAAGACAAATACACAGAGAGAGCAAATGTATAAGTTAGATTATTGTAATGATTATTGATCAATGTTTAAATATGTAAACAAAAGCCTAAATTAAAATCTGTTCATCGTATAAAGTGGACGTTTCTCTTCAGAAGACTTGAATTAAACTTTTCCATTCTAATAGATTACTGTTACAATGAGTTTTGTGCTTTTTGAAGCTTGAAAATAATGATTGCCTTGACAAAATGGATGGACAAAAATTTAGATATTAAAATATTTAGTTTATGGTGGTTTTCCCGATGGTATTGAAAATGATACTGAATATTACATTTTTTCAAGGTGTCATAGTGAAGTTAGAAATTCCAGTATCATGGCCACTAATTAATGTCTTTCGTCAATAAGGTAAAAATGTGTTAAAGTAGCTATTTTCTACATAGATCTATGATTTGATTGAATATTTATTGGTAATACATTAACTATCGCAAGCTAAAAAGTAACTAGTACTCTGAGTAGTTTTTGAGAAGAGTAATGTGTACTTTTACTTAAGTACTTTTTTGACACCAGTACTTTTACTTGTAATTGAGTATTATTTCAGAAATGTAACAGTACTTGTACTTGAGTAAAAATTTTCAGTACTCTTTCCAACACTGGAAACTAGACCGATTAGTATTTTACCTGTAGTTTCCAAAATGGCTGAGAAATGGGTAGCAAACCAGCTGATTACTTACCTGAATGAGGGACATACCCCTTTACATTCTATGCAATTTGAATTCCGTTCTAATCATTCAACTGAAACTGCTAACTGTTATCTTCTTGAGAACATGTAATTTAAACTAGATGGTGGTGGTGTAATAGGAGCAGTTTTTTTGGATTTAAAGAAGGCTTTCGATACTGTGAACCATGAGGTACTCCTTTCAAAGTTCACACTTTTTAACTTTTCTGTTGAAGCTATTAAATGGATGAACTCATACTTATCAAATAGGAGGCAAAGTGTCCGTGTTGGTAATAGTCAATCAACATATCTAAACTGTAATATTGGAGTTCCTCAAGGATACATTTTTGGCCCTATCCTGTTCAGTTTATATATTAATGACCTGCCTTTAGTCGGTCCATCTTTTAATATTCAAATATATGCTGATGACACAGTTCTTTATGTGCATGCTAAAAACAAACAACAAGCAGCAAATTATTTTACTAAGGCATTGGTCCATGTTTCTGATTGGTTAAGTAATTCATATTTACATTTGAATATAGCAAAACTGTTTGTTTGTTCTTTTAACAAAGATGTACAGTGATTCCTCATCCTGATGTATTTGTTAAAGGAGAAAAGCTTAATTTCGTTCCTGATTTTAAATACTTGGGAGCAATTGTAGATTCTCAGCTGTCTTTTCAAAAGCATGCTAAAAGGGTAGACAATATTATTCAATTTAATTTGGCCAACTTTAGGCATATAAGACCATATTTAACAACAGATACAGCAACTTTTTTTTTTTTTTTCAATTTTCTCATATTACATATTGCTTTACTAGTTGGTCTCAAGCAAGCACAACAATTTTATAATCAATTGAATCTCTTTACAAACAGACATTTAAAACATTTGATAGGAGGACTAATAGTTTTCATCATTGCAACATAGTGCAAACATATAATTGATTGAGTTTCGATAATATTAAACATTTTGTTGATGCTTGCTTGATTTTTATTTTATTTTAAATGGTTATGCACCTCCTCCATTAAGTCAGTATATAATGCAAAAGGATAGTAATGGCAGAGCAACCAGAGCAATTACTAGAGGAGACTGTGTTGTACAGTTTAGGCGTACAACTTTTGGACGATCAGTGTTTTCAGTTAGAGCCGTTCATTATTGGAATACTCTACAACAAACACAACCCTAAGTGTTTATTTGAAACAGTGGCTAAATTAACAAGAAATAAAGCTTCAATTTCTGATGTTTCCAAGCAGCACAGCTGTAATGACTTTATGAACTTCTTTACTTGCAAGACTGATAATATTAGAGAGAAAATTATAACTATGCAACCCTCTACTACAGTATCGCATCAGGCAGTGCATTGTAGTCTCCCTGAGGAAAAATTAGATTCATTCATTGCTATAGAAGAGGAAGAATTTACTAAACTCGTTAAATCATCGACAACTTGTATGTTAGACCCTATACCGACTAAGCTACTGAAAGAGATGCTCCCAGAAGTCATAGATCCTCTTCTTAATATCATTAATTCATCTTTGTCTCTAGAATACACACCAAAAACCTTTAAGCTGGCTATGATTAAACCGCTTGTTAAAAAAACGCAACTTGATCCTACAGAATTAGTCAATTACAGGCCGATCTCGAATCTACCTTTTCTGTCAAAGATATTAGAAAAGGCAGTATCTTCACAACTGTGTTCCTTTCTTGAAAGAAATGATATCTGCGAGGATTTTCAGTCAGCATTTAGAACGTACCATATTACTGAGACAGCTCTCGTTAGAGTCACAAATGATTTGCTCTTATCATCCGATCATGGTTGTATCTCTATATTAGTGTTACTCGATCTTAGTGCTGCATTTGACACCATTGATCACAACATTCTTTTAAATAGACTCGAACATTATGTTGGCATTAGTGGAATTGCACTAGCATGGTTTAAATCATACTTATTTATTTATTTAATAGAGATAGTGCTCGTTTATCAACAGTCAAACACTGTAAATATTAGCCCCTTGCCAGATTTTAAAAAGGCAACTTAAAATTTAAACCCGTGATTGGTAGGTTATCACATACACATCCAAATTATCCATAAATAAGAAATGTGTATCATAATAAATTAATAAATAATAAAAAATAGAAACAATATCAAATGACGTACAGTAACACTGTTAGGGATAATAATGGCAGTATAATAAAAATAATAATAATTTACACATGATAACAAGTTTGATTTGCTTTTAGCCATTTCTTTAATTATTTAAATTTAAATGTTGAATAGTTTGTACTACCCCTTAACTCAAGGAAGCATCTCTTTCAGTAGCTTAGTCGGTATAGGGTCTAACATACATGTTGTAGATTTAGATGATTTAATGAGTTTAGTAAATTCTTCCTCTCCTATAGCAACGGAGGAATCAAAATTTTCTTCAAGGAGACTACAGTGCACTGCCTGATAGTGTCGTAGTAGACGATTCGTCTGTAGTAGATGGTTGCATAGTTATAATTTTCTCTAATATTACCAGTCTTGCAAGTGAAGAAGTTCATAAAGTCATTACTGCTGTGCTGCTTGGAAACATCAGAAATTGAAGCTTTATTTCTAGTTAGTTTAGCCACCATTGCAAATAAATACCTAGGCTTATGTTTATTTTCTTCTAAGAGAGTCGGAAAATAAGCATATCCTGACAGACACACAGACACACACTCACACACACTCTTCATAACTGAACATTAAACACTAACAGGTCTGTCCCTCAAAACGCATGAAATACCACTTAATTTCAACATTTACTCTCCGGCGTATTAAAGATCATCACTTTAGAATCCTGTCTTATCTGTTTGATAACATGGCATAACCAGGTTTCAGTTAGAAGCTCGTTTAGGACAAAAGCTATTACATATTGACATTCCTTGCCACTGTTGCCTTTGGCTTGCTCAGTTGGGGATATTTGGGGATATTTAATTTAATTAATCATTCAACAATACTATTGATCAGCATTACCAAACGTGGATGTTTTCCACTAGAAACAAACATTGATGTATTATTTTAATTTAATACTGTGAAGCTGCTTTGATACAATCTGTATTGTGAAAAGCGCTATATAAATAAACTTGACTTGACTTGACATTTCTTAAGTGCATAATTTTATCTTAACTACGGATATGAAAAGGGTATTACAGAAGCTTGCTAACTGGACAAACATAATCCTTAAAACTGTCTTAACTTTAGGACAACCCCAATGGTGTCCTAACTGCAAAATGATTTGAAAGCCAGCTGTAAAAATAATAGCCCTGTCTGAGAATGACGTCACATTTATTAATGATACAAGATGAAGAACAGCGATGTTTGATGGCGGAAAGACTTTCTGAACACCCAAATGATGTGCTGCACTTTGACGACAAAACACTGATAAATAATTACAGAGTCCCATGAAATAAAGTGATAGGCTTTGCCTTTTCTATCAAGCTTATCAAAACTTCTCTTGTTCTCTCAGCACACCTGTTTTGTTTCTCCAGTTTAATCTCTAGTGCTGGTTGCTTGGTAACAGACCTGAGAGATGATTACCGAACTCGATGGAGCGGTTTAAGATTTCCTTACGACAGATGAGATTTTGTAAGATAAGAATCCTAAATTAATTTGTCAGATCTTAACTTAAGACTTTCTAAGACTACGAGTTTCTGTAATACGCCCCCAGATCCAGACGATTGCAAAGCATGCTGGGAACTAAAAATCCACTGCCCAGTTTCAGTTAATTCAACACAAATGGATTAAGTAAACTTCAGTTTTACATATTTAATTGGATTTTACACAATAAAATTAGGACAAAATGTTCAGTAATTATGTGGTTTTAACTCATTTTAATTAAATACATTTAACAAGCAGCATAAATCATTTTTACAGTGTACATTAAAAGATGAGACAGATTCATAATTCCTGATTGTGATGTGTTTTTTCTCCATCAGATTCCCGTCAGCTCACTCTGGATCTGAACACAGTGAATAAACACCTCCATCTTTTTGAAGAGAACAGAGTGATTACTCACGCTTACACAGTCCAGTCGTATCCTGATCATCCAGACAGATTTTATTCTTATCCTCAGGTGTTGTGTAGAGAGAGTGTGAGTGAACAGCGCTCTTACTGGGAGATTGAGTGGCGTGGTGCTGTGTCGATATCAGTGTCATATTATAAGAGCATCCGCAGGATGGGATTTCGTTATATGGGTGAGTTTGGATGTAATGATCAGTCCTGGAGTTTGTCCTGCTCTCATTCCAGAAGCTCATTCATGCACAATAACAAACAGACTGATCTCCCTGTGTCTCTCAGCTGTAGAATAATAAACCCTACAGTGCACATCAAGACTAGACTTGCAGTGATTGCGAATCACTATAGAGTAGGAGTGTATGTGGATCACAGTGCAGGAACTCTGTCCTTCTACGACGTCTTTGACTCAATGAGCCTCATCCACACAGTCCAGACCACTTTCACTCAGCCGCTCTATCCGGGGTTTAGGGTTCATCGTGACGCATCATTGAAACTGTGTTGATGAATGAGAATAGACTGTAGAGAGATTCTACCCATAATGCTTTGAGCTGCATGATAAATCAGTAACAGTGAGATGTACAGAGTCTCTTATTTTCCCTTTATTACATTAATAACAGCTGAACTTCTGTCACTGAAATATCATGTCAGAATTAATGTGTGTGATAAATCCTCATATAGACAGTATGATCAGTGTGTGTGACGGTGTGTGTCTGCTTTTCTCAAGCTTTACTTGTGCTAATGCAAATCAGTTTTTATTGAATTGTCACATCAATCTCTATTATTAAGATATTATTCAGCTGAAAAGTACTTTTCACAAACATGATTCATTAAAAACTGGGCTGGATTTCCATATAACGTTGTCTCTTAGCATGTTACGAAGTCTATAAAGATATACATATTCTAGGCGTGTTCCCAGAAATAACCCTTAGGAGGTTGCTTAAGATACACCTTCTTACGTGCTACGTTACCCAGTGCTGTCCGTCGCGCTGCTGCTGAATTGGTTGATATCAATGGCTGGAGATTCGATAATTCACTCGTGCCGGGGTTGCTTCACTGCGTTATGTGAGAAAGCCGTGTTCTTTACAAAAGAAGCACTTCAGAAATAGTTGAAATTGCATTTATGAGGACTCATGGGATCTTTGCAAACTAGCAAAACTAAACCCAACCCTGGAATTTTATTTAATTTCGAAATGAGTGCGTGAACCCACGACCTCCTGCCCAAACATAGCCTATCATGCCCTACGCCAACTGGCAGTGTGCCTTCACTGGTCTTTGAAAGGGTCATTTATATGGTCTTAATATATTTGTCTTAGTGTCTTCATTTACTGCACAACCAGCCGCGTTACACTATGGGTGTAAATCACTAATTTCTCTTATTATATGACCTACTCAATAAAAGTGCCAATCAACAGCTATTATGGTGGAGAAAAAAGACAGAAAGAGGAGAGCCGCCAGCAACTGAATTTCGTTCCGTCGAGTTTGTCTCGACAAAGGTAGACCAACAAGATCTAAAAAAGCTGCTGAATTTGCTGTCGTGTCAGACAATTTATTTTTATTTTTTTAGTTGCAGCTTCTGACAGTAGCCGGGACTAAAGTTTTCATGGATGAAATAGTGCACATACACTAAAGACGGCGCCATCTTTGATTTAACATCATTCCCTTAAATAGACTTAGGGATGGGAATTGATAAGAATTTAACGATTCCGATTCCATTATCGATATTGCTTATCGATCCGATTCCTTATCGATTCTCTTATCGATTCTTATTGGGTGAGGGAATAAGTACAAATTTGTTTGTATTAACTCGCTTTAATATCTGATCAGAAGACACAGCACAGAGTATACACAAATTATATGTAGCAACCTCAGAACAAACCTAAAAGTAGGTGAGCTACTTCTCAAAGTAAAGTCCAGGGACCTATAGCCTAGGGCAGTGTTTCTCAACCAGTATGCCATGGCACACTAGTGTGTGCCTTGAAAGATTATCAAGAAGAGTGCCTTAGGATTAGGAAATTGACAATTTTCAGATTCATTGGTCCGGACAAAAAAATAAATAAAACTGCCATTTATGTGCCATAAAAACTAAAAACACAGACTGAAAACAGTTTAGGAAGAGCTTGTGTCTTTTGGAATATTAACAGTGCTCATTTGGATTAGGCTATTGAGTTACTAAAACAATCTTTGTCAAATAATACACAGGTTTTCTTCACATTTTGAACGTTTTTGTTTCCATTTGTTTAATTTCAAGATCTGATGTGACTTATCCATTGTTGTTTTTACAGCTACAAAGCTGGGAGCACTAAATGATATTCAGTCACATTATACACGCTTTTAACATTAAATAAAGCACAAAAATAGTACCTGATATTATCATTGCCACACTTTGAGATTGTTGTTCCAGCGCGACGTCGCAGTAAAATAGGATTCGTTTCAAATAGAATCGTCGCGTGTCGCGGCTGGTTAAACTTTGATTAACATGGAAAATTATACTTTTTATCGCGTGTCGCGTCGCATGTAGTTAGGACGCGGTCAGAGCCCTTCTGCCTCGATGCCATGTTTGCTCATAGTGTTTGCTACGTTCTGAACCAAAACAACGCAGCACGTGTGTGACGTCGTGTCACATTTGAACGGGCGGAACCGATAAGCGGAATCGTTAAGCAGGCATACTAACGGTTCCAAGGAATCGATTCACTGGGCACCGGTTCTGAAGAAGAACCGGTTCTCGGTTCCCATCCCTAAATAGACTCCTAAGCCTTACTGGCTGGTTTGCCAGCTGATGTACCTTTGGATATTATAATTAAAAAGCTAACAACCGGGACTTCCGGGTTGGACATCGTCAAGATGGCAGCATAGAGCTGGTGCTCCCGAATAGAATAGTCTAGAAAACTCCCTATACTCTTTAAATCACGATTTAAGTAATATATATCGTAAGAATACAAAGGGAGTAAGATGGAAACTAGGTGTAAAACGAAGAAAGTATCAAAATCTACAGAGATACACGACGACAACCCCGCGCCCTCACCTCCCAGCGCACAGATAAGCAGCCACGAGGAAGACCCAGTGATACCCGCCGGAGAGACCGTCGACCTGAGCCTCATTCTTAGGGAGTTAAGAGATTTTCGTCGAGATAATAAAACCCAACTTGAGGACATTAAAGCAGAAATTTCGAATACCAATGCTAGACTAGAAGAGGCGGAAGGCCGAATTGCGACGGCTGAAGAAAGGATTCAAAATGCGGAAGAGGTACTCACTGCCATGCTGAAGATGCACAGCAAAATGGAAGAGAAACTTGTGGACATAGAGGGTCGTTCAAGACGTAATAACGTTAGAATATATGGCGTGCCGGAAGGTGCCGAAAAGGATTCTCCGACAATGGCTGTGTTTCTGGAAAAACTCCTGAGAGAAAACTTAAATCTACCGGAGGACGCACCGCTTCAGATTGAACGAGCCCACAGATCGCTCGGAAAGCAGCCGCCAGCAGACGCACAACCGCGATCAATTGTGGTTAAATTCCTAAGTTTTACAACGAAAGAACAGATCATTCGTCAGGCATGGCAAATGAGAGGATTTTCCTGGCAGGGAAAGCAGATTAACCTTGACAACGATTACGCTCCTCAAGTACTTCAGATGCGAAGAGAGTACGCAGAGATACGCAAAGTCCTGAAGGACAGTGGAGTGAAATTTAGAACTCTGTTTCCCGCTCGTTTGATGGTGATGTACGAGGATGGAACAAAGACATATAACACAGTAGAGGAAGCAACGCAAGATATGGCAAAGCGAGGACTTCCAGTGCAGCCTATCAGTCACCCGGGCACCCTGATGGAACAGATCCAACGGATGACTTGGCAGAGAGGCGGCCGAAGCAAGGGTATCCGCGATCTTCAACAGAGGAGAGGCCCAACATTCAGGGAGAAGTTGCAGACTTTCCGAAGAAAAGACGCGAGTTCCTAATCTCGATAATCTCTGCCCGGTCATGATTCCCGGCTTTGTAGCTTATCAAGAGGAAAGAGAGACGGGGAGCCGTCAATTTGAGATATATATATATATATATTTTTTTTTTTACACCCTAGTTAATTCAGCGCAGTTTTGAATAATCGGGACATGCAGTATAGCTCAAATGACTTTAATCGAATCTGCTATCCACAAGGGCCCCTTCTACAAGTCTTTGAAGAGGGGCTTTCCCTTGCAGCCTACTAGTGATGGCTCGTCAGAAGTCGAGGTAACGACTTCAATTATGGAAGTTCACTTTGTATCTTATCTATGGTTAATTAAGAATTTAGACTTTGGTTTTGTTAATTTGTTTCAGTTTACGTTAGTTCTATCAAAGGGGATGCTGTATGTTAAGACACTTTTGCCACTACTATTCCATGAAAATTGTTTCATTTAATGTCAACGGCGTACTTAATCCAGTTAAGAGAGGAAAGATCTTCTCCAAACTAAAGAAGGCAAGAGCGGAGGTAGTATTTTTACAGGAAACTCATTTAAATGATGTTGAACATCTTAAGTTAATCAAAATGGGCTTTAAAGAGGTATATTTTGCATCCTATAAATCAGTACGAAAAAGAGGAGTGGCCATACTCATATCTAAAAAACTGAACTATGAACATATTTCAGAAATGAGAGATAAGGAAGGAAGATTTGTACTGATAACAGGTAAAATAGAGGGAAGGTTAGTAAGTTTTTTGAATGTCTATGCCCCTCCAAGTTCAGAGTGGAATTTCTATCATGAAGTGTTTGATTTAATAGTTACTAAAGTCCAAGGAATTTTAATATGTGGAGGTGACTTTAACTTTCGCCTTAACCCGGGTCTGGATTGCTCCAGAAATACTATGGAATTAAAACCACTGATTAAAAAGGTGAATGGCATGTTAAAAGAGATAGGTATAATAGATGTGTGGAGAGAACTGAATCCAAAAACTCGTGACTATTCTCACTATTCTCATCCTCATATGACATATTCTAGAATAGATTACTTCTTTACTTTTAAAAAGGATCTTCATTTGGTCCACCACTGCGAATTAGGTACGATGGATATTTCTGATCATAGTCCCATTTACATGTCGATGTGTTTAGAAAGGAAACCTAGATCCACAGTCTGGAGAATGAATTCTGATATTTTAAACAACTCCCAAACCAAATTAAATTTAGAAAACGAGATTAGATCATACTTGGAAATAAACGATAATGGGGAGGTGTCACCATCAATGCTTTGGGATGCACTAAAGGCAGTAATGAGGGGAAAAATAATAGCCATCACATCTCATTTAAAGAAACTTAGAAGGCAGAAAATGCAGGAACTTGAAATTAAATTGAAAAGATTGCAGATTGAACATAGGGCTACAATGAATCATAAGGTGAAGCAAGATATTAAGAAAATAGTTAAAGAAATAGATGATATATATTCTAAAGGATTACAGAATAAACTTATATTCTTAAAGCAAAGATACTATGAAACTGGGGGGAAGTCATTAAAATTGTTATCTTACAGACTAAGAAAGCAACAAGCAGACAGAACAATCAATAAAATAAAGAATACTCAAACAGGGGAAATATATTGTAAATTGGAGCAAATACAGCAGACTTTTGAAACTTTTTATAAAGCTCTCTACTCGCAGCCTAAAATTAATAATGATTTGCAGATAGATGCATTTTTAGCTTCAATAGATTTGCCTAAAGTGTCAGAAGAGCAAAATAGACTTTTGTTAGGAGAAATTACTATGGAAGAGCTAAAAGTAGCCGTGACTAGACTAAAGACAGGCAAATCCCCAGGGGCGGATGGCTATACTGCTGAATGGTATAAAACCATGTTTGATCAACTGGCCCTGTCTCTACTAAAGGCATTCAATTGGGTAGTACAAAAAAGGGAAATTTTACCCTCATGGAGAGAAGCAATCATTTCTGTCATTTCTAAAGAGGGAAAAGATAAATCGGAGTGTGGAAATTATCGGCCTATTAGTGTTTTAAATGTTGATTATAAATTATTTACCTCTATTTTAGCACGAAGACTAGAAAACATTCTCCCAGATCTCATTAATCTGGATCAAACAGGCTTCATCTGTAAAAGGCAAGCATATGATAACATTAGAAGGACCCTGCATGTTCTTAGTCACGTTTCAAATCACAAAGTGGAAGCTGCTCTAGTGAGTTTAGATGCGGAGAAAGCCTTCGACTCTGTAAGATGGAACTTTTTATATAAAGTATTAACAAAATTTAGATTTCACAATAACTTTACTGAAATAATTAAGACATTGTATG
This sequence comes from Abramis brama, assembly GCF_963993115.1. Classification (NCBI taxonomy): domain Eukaryota; kingdom Metazoa; phylum Chordata; class Actinopteri; order Cypriniformes; family Leuciscidae; genus Abramis; species Abramis brama. The sequence continues at coordinate 32,618 of NW_028155941.1, read as the reverse complement.
ATAAACCTTGTGCAAGGATTAAAATTAATGGGGATTTATCTGATCCATTTCAATTAGAGCGAGGCACAAGACAGGGATGCCCCATCTCTCCACTTCTATTTGCCCTATTTATTGAACCATTGAGCCAATGGATTAGGCAGAACCATTCAATTAAAGGGGTAGAAATTGAGTCGGAGGAGCATAAATTAGCTCTCTTCGCGGACGATATATTGTTATATATGAGCCAACCCACAAAGTCCCTCCCTACACTATTTAACTTTCTCAAGGGGTATGAGGCTATATCGGGTTATAAACTCAATGTTTCCAAAACCCAGGTACTAACACTAAATTATGATCCACCTAGACAAATTAAAGAGACATATAATTTAAAATGGGATACTAAATCAATTAATTACTTAGGAGTAAACATATCGGGAGACTATTCAGATTTATTCGATTTAAACTATGGTCCTTTGATTAAGAAAATAAAATCTGATCTAATACGTTGGAATCTTATCCCCATATTCAGCCTAAGTTCTAGAGTTGACTCAGTGCGAATGATTATTCTACCAAAATTATTGTATCTCTATCAGTCACTTCCGGTGGAAATTCCGAACCAACAATTTCTTGAATGGAATAAATTAATATCTAGGTTTTTATGGCAGGGTAAAAAACCCAGAATAAGATTTAAAACGCTACAGTTAAGCAAAGAAAACGGTGGGTTAAATCTTCCATGCCTACAATACTATTATTATGCGGCCCAATTAAGGCCATTAGTTTGTTGGAGTAGTCCAGTATATTTAGCTAAATGGATTGAAATAGAGCGAGGGATGATGGAAGAGTCCCCGTTATCTGCCCTAATCGCAGACAACAAGCTAAGAACTAGAATTAATAAGAAAACAAACCCATTGATCAATGTATCATTTAAAATTTGGCATCGGACAATGAAAATAGGGGGTTTGAATGAAGCATCAAGAATATTGAGATGGTGTGCCTTTGATACTGATTTCATCCCAAACAGAATAGATAATCGATTTCGTATTTGGGCTAAATTAGGAATCTCAAGTTATTACACTCTTTTCGACAAGGGTAAAATCCAAAGCTTTGATTCACTAAAGGAAAAATTTGGGCTTAACCAAAGTGACTTTTATAGATATCTTCAAGTGAGGGATTATTTAGAAAGTAAAATTAAACCAGGAGTACTGTCAAGGGCTGAGTCAGGAATAATAAAGGTTTTCCTAGCAGTATCCAAGGCTCAGCCATGCAATAGGATCATTTCAAAGTTGTATAAGGGTTTTTTCCAAAATTTACCTGAAAATACTCTGTATATAAGGGACAAGTGGATAAGGGAAGGAGACTTAAATATTTCAAATGAAGACTGGGGGAGAATTTGTAGAGCACAGTGGCAATCCACAAGTTCAGCCACATGGAGAGAATTCTGTTGGAAAAACGTTATCAGGTTTTTTACTACACCATCACAGAAAAAACATCAAGGGAAGGGCACGAGTTGCTGGAGATCATGTGGGGAAATGGAAGCGAACCATTATCACATTTTTTGGGGTTGTCAGAAATTGAATCAGTACTGGCATGAGATTATAGGAGCTCTGACGGCTGTCTTTGGGGTAGAGATTGAGTTTACCTGTGAATTTTTATACTTGGGTAATATCCCCTCAGAGAGGTGGGACAGAAATGATAAGAAGTTATTGTTAATTCTCTTAGCAGCTAGTAAAAAAGTAATTACCAGAAAATGGTTAAAACCAGAGTCACCCACGGTGAAGGAGTGGATTGATATAATACATAATATATATGTGATGGAAAAATTATCTTTCTCCTTAAGAGCATTAAGGGAAGACTTCCTCCAAATATGGAGTAAATGGATTGATTACATTAAACCAGTACGCCCAGACCTCTTTTGAAAGGTTAATTTTTTTATTTATTTTTTTAACTATTGGAATACGGCAATTTTTGGAATCTTCTGTAAGTAATAGCTCCCCATGTTCTATTGTATATAGTTACTGTTAAGAGGAGGAAACAAAGCATTGGTGACACTTGTAAAAACTTCTTTCCAGGCCTGAGAGAATACACTCTGTATTGATAATTGGTTTTTATGTGTATATGAGTATGTATGTACAGTATATGTTTATTTTTCATTATTATTAATACTGTTTTGATATATATGTATTTGCATAAACTTTCAAGTGTCTTTGATTTAGGAATATATTGAAGGCCTGCTTTCTATATTTCTCCTTGAAAAATGAAAAATAAAAAATTACAAAAAATAAAAAAAAGCTAACAACCATCAGTGTAATGAAAATGTTTTTCTTTGCATGAAAACACGTCAATTGAACACTGGATGTATTACAACTTCAGAATTATATTCTTATAGATATAAATAAGCTTTTTGCACAGTGGTGGTCAGTTATAAGGTATAAGACCGGTCCAGACCAACCTTACGAAGGTATGACTTACAGAAGGTAAGGTATAGGCCTACTTAACTAAGAACGTTTTCAGAAAACACATTAACATTAAGGTACAGCTTAAGGTATAACCTAAGAACGACGTAGCATTAAGAAGGTTTTGGAAACCCAGCCCATGTCATTGTCATAATTCATGTGATTTTTCTCTATTGTTTGTGCACAAAATAATAAAACACAATGACAAATGAACTTGAGATCAGATTTTAATTGATGATGAATATTTGAAATGTCTGAATGCTTTATGAATCATCAGCTGCATGTATATAATCCATTCCTCACAAGAGCCTTCAGGAGAGTTTCTGACATTATCAAATATGACATTAATCATATCATTTCACAACAACTGTAGTCAAAAATATTTACAGTAATATGAAGGGTGAAAGTACTGAATATGAAATAATTCAATAAAAAATGAATTCAATAAAACAAGTAAATGTACCAGTTTATTCAAAAATAATTAAATAATTATTCAATGATAAATTCAATTAATTAAGAATTAAAGGTGCATTGCGCAACTTTTCATGTTAAAAATACCCGTTTTCTAACCCATACATGCTTAAACAATTGCCTGATGGGCTGAATGAGCCCTTCTCTGATCACTGCGATTGCCTCTATAATCCTGTACAGTAAAATAAATAAGAGGGATTCGGGTCGGAATCTGAGACTGGGCGTGACGTCATGCGCGTTCACGGCACGCTCATATGTCTGGCAGGTTTGTGTATGCGCCGACGCCGCCATTCTCCGTAGAAAATGGATTCTAAGAGACCGGCTTGTAGTTCAAAAAAAAAAGAGAAAAAAAAGAGAACTTTTGTCTAGTGCAACCAAAAGGTCCAAATTGGAGTCAGACAGGCGTCGGGGTAAGACGAGAGTAAACATAGGGAAGGTTTTCAACAAATGGAGAGATCTCCAGTCTGCTCTAGGGCTCAAACGGGATCCTCAGTTGGCTTTTTTCTTGATAAAAAGGTAAGATATATCCCATTCTCTAATGTCTGATACGGCCAATAATGACAATAAATGACGATCCATAAAATGTGTAATGCTTTAGCGTAAGCTAGATACATGTACAATCGGAATAGGTTTTACTAACTTACCATTGTCAGTGATCAGGTTCAGAATGATTGTGATATAAAATGCTGATATATAAGTTAGATACTACTTAGACACAAATTTTGAGCAAATTACTGCTTAATTACGATGTATTGCTATTGGAATATGCTACTTAGCTGATCAATAAAACAGGCTAAACCCCCGCAAATCTTCGGCGGATTAGCCTGTTTGGCTTTTATGGTAACGTCATAGTGCCACTTGATTGTTTATTACCTTGAGACATTTGGGTGTACTTTGTTGACCGACTGTGTATGGTATGGTATCATGATTACTATTTTGAGCTTTTACAAAGTAATAACTTATATTGTTCATGAACGTGTTTCCATAATAATAGTCATAAGTGGATACAGTAAACACATAACACAGTTCAACATGGAGATAGATGGGAATAAAAAACGAAGTTTTCTACTACCCCCATTTTTTTCCCTCACACATAAGTGTGTTATTTACTCAATTGCCTTTCCTTTCACATATTTTAAATTACTTGCAGATTTAAAACTTTATTACCTCTGAAGACATTATGATTGTAAACAAAAGATTTGTGCGGCTGATGCTCCTTGGGTTATGACCAGCTCGTGCAAGCGTGCGTGTGCGTGTGGTCCGTGAGCGTGCACACCTCTGGTTGCAGTTTCGCTTGCCGCCAGAGGGGGCGTAGTTCTGCGAAAACTCAGACTCTTGCGCAATGCACCTTTAAATAAATCAATAATTAAATTGATCTATTTATTTGGCAAAATTCAACGAAAACACAACATTTATTGTTTAATATATTTCACAATGTCCTCTCTCACACACTGCCCCTGTGTTTAAATATCTCTTTTTTTATAAAATAAAATGTACTTTTTCACAAACGCGAATCAACAGACAGTGAGCGGTGCTTGGCGCTAATTGGTTTAAAGTTGAAAAGAGGGCAGAAATGTGGTTGGTAACATTAGTCACGTAACGCCAAGTTCACAGTTTTCCTGTGAATGTACCATGCACCTGCAAGAATGGCGAATAAGACAATATCTGATCTCCTGCAAGGATGTGCTGATCGTTTTGACAGTCAGCAGACCCCTAAAAATTAAGGAAAGAAATCACGCAACTACATCTACTACAGACTACAGGATGCAGCGAGTACATCTTGAAGAAGAAAAAATGATGGAAAAGCACTAGTCAAAGTCAAAGTATACATCATATAATACACTTTATATACTTAATGTCTTATATATTCATTTTGTTCATTTGCTTAAATTGTCATGTCGATCCCCCACACACGTTTCATACTATGGAAGACCAAAGTACTCAAAATGAAATTATTAAATGAATAATAAATTCAATAAAACAACAATTAAATGTATTATTTATTTTGTAAAATTACATGAAAACACAACCTTTATTAAAGGTTATTTTATAAAATATTTCACAATATCCTCTTTCACACACTATGGCTGCGTCTGAAACTGCATACTTCCCTAGGCTACTATATGGTAGGGGAAAAGCAGTAGGCGAGCGAATAAGTATGTCCGAATCCTTAGTATTCATAAAAGAGTAGGCGAGAATTACCTGAGTGACATAGCCTACGTATACTTATTCGTTAGAATATGCCTACTTGCCTACTATATATAGTAGGTGAAAACAGTACGTGAAAGTAGTATGTTCGAAACATCAGTATAAAAGAGTTGGCAAGAAGTTCCCGAATGTCCTACTGCTTCTGCCCAGATTCTGAAGAGCTCGTGGATCGATACTTTTCTATCCCAGGAGGCCACGCGAAAGGATACGTCACAATCAAACATCGCGGAGATCAGCGACGCGGGTGCTTTCAAATGTGAGTAAACACGGTCAGGGTTGCCACTTGTTTCCAGACGAAAACCTCGTCAAAAAACGCGAGAATGCACAAAAAAACACTGATCACTGATACAACCTTTAACATTTCAATTATTTCAAATAACAACATGAAACATGCAAATTCATTAAGGCTGGGAGAAAAAATCGATTCACCTAGGTATCGCGATTAAAAAAAAAAAAAAAATTATTACAGAATATTACCGATATTATTTCAAATGAAATTGCTTTATTTTTGCCCTTGCTTATAGATGAGGTTGACATAAGTTAGCCACTTTCGTTTCAACAGAAGATGAAATGTGTCGTTACAGAGCTGCACGATACATCTATAAAAGACTCGATTAACACCCACGCGATCTTCTTCCATTTCGTCTGTCTATTAAACCTTTGACAAAATCATATCGCAACATTCAAACCTGTGTTGGCGCTGCTGCTCACCCAGAGAGAGTTGTCATGAGACCGCAGTGTCAGTCAGCTAGCTAAGTTTGAAAACCCCGCGATCTAGTGTGTTGTTTGAGGGGCGGGCGGTGCGTCAGCCAGAGCTGTAGTGTGTGTGTGTGTGTGTGTGTGTGTGAGTGAGTGATGATACTGCTGCCTGCTGAAAAGAAGGATCTGAAGTGCCAGTGTTTCGGCAACAAAAACCCGGCGAACTGATCCGAAACCAGCCCAATTTATTTTTATTTTATTTTTCATTTTTGCCCGGTAACCCGCCCAATCTGGCAACCCTGAACACGGTTTCTTGTGTTAAAGTGCCGGGCCCCTATTCAGCGGAGGCTGATGAAAAATATTTTAGGTGGGGCTGTTTGTGCGGAAATTTTTTTATTTCATAGATGTGATTTCCTGCAGAAATTTTTTTATTTCATAGATGTGATTTCCTGCATTCTGGTGCATTTTAGGTACAGTATTTATTGGTACAATATTAATTGAACTGCCATGTAGAAATCAACAGTTTCACAGGTAATGATAATGAACAAGTTGCATGTTTATTATGCTCTGTGTCCAGATAGAAAAAGTGCAAACACATAACGATAAATTATAATAGGGAATACAACAATCTAGTTCTTTAATCAATCCCCAGCTGTAGACTACATATCTTTAACGTTCACTGTAGACAAATTGGATAATGGATAACAGTCTGTGTTGATACTAGAGAAAGAGAGAAGGCTCTCAAAGAAAGGGTGGGACAATGAATGAAATGAAAATGAAAGAAAACCTGATGAAAGAAAACCTCTCCTTGGCATGGCTCATAATGGTATCACATACCTATGAAATGATACATAATTGTAGAAAAGTAAGCACAGAAAACATTAAGTTTTCACATTTCAGTTCAACAGAACAATAAAATCAGCATATTCATAGCAGTTACAATTTTGTTATGAACATGTAAGTTTTATTAATTATAATTATAATTATAATACACACACTAGCTGTCATTCTCTTACTCACTCACTCTCTCTAATAAGCTTTATTGGCTCTCTGTGTCACTCTCACACATACACACCATATACACAATAATTAATAAAAGCACAAATGTGAAAACAAATCATATAATTTCTGCATTCTCCAGTAGATAGATATGTCTAATAATGACAATTCAGAATACAAAAATGTGCAAACGAACACGAATACATATAGGCTAATAGAATACAGAAATAGAATTTCTGTTACTGCTTACCTCTATTGCCAGATGCTGTTGCGTTTCTTCTCCCATTGCCCTCCGTTTCTTCCGGGGTGGTTCCTGTACAGGTCCCCTATACTCCTCATCCTCAACTAGAGAAGGAACAGAGTCCCTGATCCAAAACAAGTTTCACAAGTCAAATTACTGTATCAGAAACCAACTTGCTGGAGATATAAAAATAATTGTAATAAAACTGTATTAAAATATGTGCTATTGTTGTGTTGGGCCTAGTCAATGTTATCTAGATTCATCACAAATAAATTCACTAGTCTAACATGGTGGTGAAATTGTGATATTTATGATAGGTTCTATTGTGCTCAGCCATGTGGTTTTATGTTTTTATTGTTTAGGCTACATAAGCATGTTTTCAGCTAATATGCAAAATCATAGCCTACCTGATAGCCTGTATGCTGTGAGTGAACCTCTGGGTGATCCCAGCGATGAAGACAGAGTCTATGTTCCTCTTCTGCAGATGGTTAAACAGCATGTCTACATGTGGCATGATTTTGTGGAATAACGCCAGGATGAAACAGAAAACCTCATCCTCCAACATTCTCATACAACCCCCGGCCTCTCTCTTCGATATGGCATCAAAGTCTCCTCTGTCTCGAATGGTTTGGAAGCACTTAACCAGTTCATCTTTGTGCTCGTAAACTGTGTTAACAGCTCGACTGTGGAAGTTCCATCGCGTTGTTGAAGCACCTGGAAGTCGGTGTGCCACCACTTCATCCAGCACTGCCGTTCGTTTGAATGACTTGGAAAAAAATGTAGAAAACCCCCCTACGTCTGAAAAAAACTGGCCGATCTTTGGGATGTGGGATGTTGCCTGCTGCATAATGAGGTTCAACTGATGCGCATAACAGTGAATGTAGTATGCACTCCCGTAACGTCTTGCACTTTACGCTGCACTCCACCTGTAGCACCCCTCATCACTGCGGCTCCATCATAGGCCTGGGCAATTCATTCTCCCTCTTGTCCCGCAGGAAGGATGGTGCTCAGCCTTTCCAATAATGCAGTGGCAATCGTATCAGCGGTCGCATTTGGAAGCGCGATAAACTCAAAAAAGCGTTCTTGAATGTTGTTGTGGCCGTCTATGTACCGTAGCACAAGCACAAGCTGACAATGAGTGCAGATGTCGGTTGTCTCGTCTGCCTGAATGGCAATATAGTCCGAGTGTTTCACCTCTTCCAGAATGCGGTCTCTGAGAACTGACAACATGCAGTCTAACAGTTAATTTTGCACGGTCTTCGAAGTGCCTTTAAAAACAGTAGCATTCTCCAGGTGCACCTCCAACTCACGGTCGATTGAGGCCATGAGATCAATTAGACCCAGGAAAATGCCAGGGTTTTCTGATGCGTCACTCTCATCGTGACCACGCAAAGCAAGTTCAAAGGCACCACAAAATTTCACGGCATCAATGATCTTTGACAAAATATGGCGATTCCAGTCCACCTCCTCGTTGTGCCTTCTTATGGCGATGCGTTGTCCCTCATCTAGCTGTGTGGCTATGCTAATTCGGCCTAGCATGGCTAGCTTCACAGAGTTGTCCATATGCACTCTTGCCCGTTCATGTTTCTTAATGCGTTCTGACATATGTTTCAGGTCTGTCACCCCTGTCTGTGTCCACGAGCTATCACAAGCACTTGTTTTAAACAGTAAGCAAGGGAAGCAAAAGATTGCATTGGCGTAACCACAGCTAGTAAGCCAAACCTTTCGATCGAACCAACCTCGGGAAAAGGTTCTCTTGTAGGTTTTCTCCTTTTCTCGCGCCTGTTGGGTTATATTCACTTCTGGCTTGTCTGGTCCGAGTTCTTTTACAATTAGTTTTTCCGCTAATGTTCTTCTTTCGAAGGGATACAGGTGTAGAGATTTAACTGCATTTGGGGCTAGCTCAACTCCCACAATTACATGAGTGCTACTCGACGACATCGTCGGCGCCTCCATACTGCACTCGCACTCCTCTGAGGTAAATGTCCCGTGGTGCAGCAGGTGCACTGCTCTAATCTTGGTACTACAGGCGATATTTTCCCCCAAACCATAAAATTCGACGAGGATGATTGGCAAAATATAAACTTTTTTGCGTAGCAACCGGGGAACCATTGGCTTAAATTCCAGCACTGTAGGGCTGAGCGAACTGGAGCCCAGGGAAGACAGCCTATTGGCTACTACTACACCAACATGAAGTGAATGCAAATATCATTCTGGAGAGTTCTAAACACATTCTAAAGTAAAACCATTAATAGCATGTCATTAACACAGATTATTTTTCAAAATGAGAGATTATTAAAAACTTCTTATTATTAAATAAAAAATTAAATAAAAATAAAAAACTGGCAGGGAGGTCAGCGCCCAAGCGCCCTCTATGGGCGAGCCGCTGCTGCCCCATTATGGATTTTTGAAAATGACCTTTCATGTAGTGTGTAACACAGCTCTAAGTGAATGAAAACATCCTGCAAAGTTTTAAATCTGAAAGTGCACCGTATATAAAGTTATTGTCTTTCAAAAGTAAGAGTCAACTCTGAGTCAATTAAATGAATCGTTTTTCAAACGAGTCATAAGCCGTTTCGTTGTGACGTCAATATTGCCCGTCCACTTATTGCACGCGCAGACACCAGGGAAAACTCGAACCTCAAACCCAGCAGCTGATCCTGTGGACTCTGGAGAGCATCATGTCCAGGAGACGCTGTGCTCTATAATGTGAAGGTAAAGACAGTGTTTCACTGCCCAAGGACGAGCATGTGAAGAATCAGAGGTTAAAGTTCATCTTTACCGACACCAATGACGATAACTATAAAGATAGATTCGGAGGGGGCAGGGAAGATGGCGGACTGAGTGGACGGCTTTTTAAGAGCTTGTAAGTTCCTCAAAAGGGTTAAATACGGAATAGTCCCCCTCAGAGAAGTGACAGGATATTTGTCGGAATGCCAAATAAAAGAAAAGAAAAAGTTTCAAGTAACAAAGGTAAAGAAATGACGGCAAAAACCAACGCTAGCCAAAAGGCTAATGTACCCGAAACGCTGTTACAACATGACTACTCGTGGGAAGAAGACATGGAAATAAAGAACGCCGGGAATGATAAAAGACACTTTGGCGAGATGGATGACTCTCAGGATAACTTATTAAAGGACACTTCCCCGGCTCGAAAATGGGTAAGGCCAAATGAAGAACTTTTAGGGCCGGCAATTCTGGAGGCAATAAACACTCTAGCCTCCAGATTTGACAAACAGGAAAAGCAACTGGAAGTTATTAATGTTCAGATTAGAGAGAACAGTGTAACGATTGGTAACTTGGCTAAAGCACTGGAGTTTAATGCAGCAGAACTGAAATAATGCAAGAGTAAAGTGTCGACCTTGGAAAAGTAAGTGGTAGCGTTGCAAAAAGAAAGCGCGGACCTCAAGGAAAGAATGGGGGAATATGAAAGGTACAGCAGAAGGTGGAACCTGAGGATAAAAGGCATTAAAGAAACGATGAATGAAAATACAAGAGAGGAGGTGATCACTCTACTTAAGAAGGTGGCTCCGCACTGGGCACAGAAGATGGAGGAGATAGTAGACACGACTCATAGGATCGGGAGAAAGGAGGAGAAAAGAACACGCCAGGTCATCGTCCAGTTTGTGAAACGTCAACACCGAGATGGAATATGGAGAATGACGAAGGAGTCGGAAACGTGCAGGGAGCTGGGCATTCGCTTCACTGAAGATTTAACAAGGGAAGACAAGCAGGCGAGAGAAGCTCTCTGGCCTCAGATACAAGAGGCGAGGAAGGCTGGGAAGAAGGCTTATTTTAGAGGTCCCTATGGATTCATCAATGGGCAGAAGATCTAGTGTGATCACGGACATTGAAAAATGACAGAGGGGGAAAGACAAAGACTTTTTCTTTTCTTAAAAGGAACCGCTGAGTGGAGCTTGCACTTAAAGAGGTTGGTTCTATCCTAGTTCATCACAAAAAGCTGTGGGTTAACAGTTAAAGTTATTATCTTAGACTTTATTTGTATTTTTTGTGTATTTTTTTTATTATAAATATATATATATATATATATATATATATATATATATATATATTTTTTTTTTTTTTTTTAAATCTTTAGCGTATATGTTCTTGTTGAAATCAGAACTTTCTTTTCTATCTTTAAATGCAAGAGGTCTAAAGGACAATGTAAAGCGCAAGGAAATTTTTATGTTTTGTAAAGCAACTTGCATAATGTTGCAAGAGACTCTACCTACTACCTTTTGGAGGAACCAGTGGGGTGACGAGATCTTTTTTTTCCCACGGCAGTAATAGATCGGGGGGCGTGGCAATATGTCTACGGGATTCCCGGGGGAGGTAGTAACTTTCAAATGTGATAAGGATGGTCATTGGATTGCTATGGTAGTGAATTTAGAAGGGTCATTTGCAATTTTGATTAATATCTATGGATATAAGAGTAATGTTCAAAACAGAATATTGGAGAAAATTAAAAGGGATGGGGAGATTAATACATATTGTAGGAAATGGGAATATTTTAAATATAAGGTTAGATGTCTGTCCCTTAAATAGAGTAAAACCAGGAGTCAACAGTTAAGAGAAAGGGAATTTAAACTGGTTCAGGAAATTAATGATATTTGTAAAAAAACCTGATTTGTTAGAGGAAGATAAGGCTACGTTATTAAGTTTACAAGCCAGTTTAGATAATTTATTCATCCATAGAGCGGAAGGTGCTTATGTCAGATCCAGAGCAAAATGGATAGAACAGGGGGAAAGGAATACCTCATCTTTTTTTAGACTTGAAAGGAGGAGACAGGAGAGAAATAAAATAAATGTTTTGATGATGAATAATACAAAATGCTCTGACACAAATGTAATTTCTGAAAAAATATATAAATTCCTCTCTAAATTATATACTCTTCATCCTATTCAGATGAGCATTCTTTATTATTTCTTGAAAGTATTAAGCAATATATTCCTCAATTTGAAACAGATTATAAAGAAAGATGTGATTCTGTCATTAATATGAAGGAGTTGGATTTAGCTTTAAAGCAAATGTCAATAGGCAAGTCCCCGGGTCAAGATGGTTTAACCTCAAACTTTTATACATTTTTCTGGGAAGATATAAAATAATTATTATTTAATGCCCTAAAAGAATGTACTGAAAACAATAATTTGATGACGACCATGAAACAAGGTATTATTACTTTGTTACCCAAACCTGGAAAGGACAAGAGATATATTGATAGCCTGAGGCCAATAACTTTATTAAATGTGGATTATAAATTATTTACACAGAATTTTGCTAATTGGTTGAAAGAGGGCATGGGACAGATAATTAGTGAAACTCAGTCAGGATTTCTTAAAGATAGATCTATACACAACAACATTAGGCTGGTTCTTGATTTACTAGATTACAAGGACTTTATCGAGGACAATGGTTTCATATTGTTTTTAGATTTCTACAAAGCCTTTGATTCAGTTGAACATCCATTTATAATCAAAACTTTAGAGCATTTTGGGTTTGGGTCAGAATTTATTAAGGTGGTTCATATGATATATAAAGATATTAATAGTTCAGTTTCTCTTCCACAAGGAACGTCAAGAAGATTTGAGGTTAAACGAGGGATTCGGCAGGGCTGTCCATTCTCCCCTTTATTATTTATTCTAGTTGCAGAATTATTGGCGATTTTTATAAAAAAACAGTCCTGAAATTGAGCCTTTACATGTGTTAGGTAATTATCTATGTATAACTCAGCTGGCAGATGACACTACTATCTTCCTCAAAAGTTCAGAACAGATCCCCCTCGTTATTGAGAAGATTAAGGGATTCTCTACTAGCCTGACTACGTCAGACTTCCTACTTCCGCTCAATTTCATTTCGCTTCTGTATTCAGTCTGAGACAGCGTAATAGCTTTCCGTTTTCCTCCGGCCTGAAAACAGCCGGCCAATCAACGAACAGAGGGCGGGCTGAGAGCCGTGACGTAGACGCTGATTGTACCGTGTATGCGTAGATTTACTTCACATAATCTGCAAAATATTAAATGATATTTATCCCTGTAATGTGTGTCATGACCGGCTTTGCCGTTCTGCTGGGCAGCTTGTTGTTTGTCTGTGTTTTATGGTTGCCGTCTGTCTGTCTGTCTTAGTCCTACAGGTGGAGCTGTAGGCTGGCCGTGAAGGTTAATGGATGACCTGTTAAAAGAGGCCTTCCGGGGTCTCGCGTTCTCTCTCCTCTTCGGGCCATTGGTCCGTGCGGCTGGTGGCTGCCTCGCTTGTCGCACTTACCTCCTCTCACCACCCGTTTCATTCTACTGACGAACACTACACTTTTGGTTAATCATTACATTTACTGATACACTTCTATTTTTTGTTAAATAAACACTCTTTGTTAAATGTAGCGATCGGTGTGGTCTCCCCTTTCATGTTGCGATCACTGTATGAGCCAAGTGGTCGTAACATATGGGGGCTCGTCCGTTTAGTCTCTGAGTTTGATAAGTAACGTTAGGCTGCTTTAATTCCTAGTAGTAGGCTACTAGTGTGTGTAGTGCTGCGTTATGTGATTCAGCCGGTTTATGAATGAGTGAAGTAAGTTGAGTTTACTATCAGCTCGCGGATTGTTTTGGGAGAGCCACACTGATTTTGTGTGTGTGTGTGTAGGAGGGAGAGTTAAGATAAGGAGCGTTTTTGTTTCAGCCGTTCGGTGAGTAAGGTTCGGTAGCAGTTTGGGTGGCTGGACGGGAAATTTTGTGGAGTCATGTCTTGTCCCCGATTAGTGCGCCTCGGCGTTGTGGGTCTAGCTTACTGTCACTGAGGTCTGAACGAGGGCACCGCCGTGGAGCACCGGCTGGAGTGACTTTGTCGGGACAGTACGACTCCAGCGGTATGGGTGAGTAAATTATCCTTGTTCTTGGACTTTGGTGTGAAGATAGGTTAGAATAGTAGGGGGGTAAATGTTAGGGGGATGCTCCGGCATTAGTCTGTCTGGTTACCTGAACTGTATCGACTTTATAACCGGTTTGGCTGGATGTGTTGGGAAAAGAGAATAAGTTTTGGTTAATTTTTTTTGGATATTGGTACATTGGTTAATTTTGTTGTTGTGGATTGGGAAGTGTACTGATGGTCATGTTGGAGGAGTTTTTAGCAGCTCCGTCTGAGCGTTTGTTGGTGGGGTTAACTAGGGAACAATTGTTGAAGGTGGCCGAGTATTATGCGATCGAGTTGCCGGCCGTACTTGAATCTGCTAAGAAGAAGGAATTTGTGGGTTTTATTCGCGAGTTCTTAAAAGAGAAGCAGGTTTTGCCTGATGTAACCCCAATCAGTCCTAGTCCAGAAATACAAATTAACCCTTGTGTGGTGTTCATATTTTTGTTACTCAGCCAGTGTTCGTGGGTCTGGTGGACCCGCTGCATTTTGGGGTTTTTAATTCAACACAATCAAAAATGTTATGTTAAAATACTCAACAGATGTTTACTTCATCCCAATTACAAGCAATATAAACAGCATATATGGTTAATATTTTCTCTTTACCTTTGTTAGATCACATTTAAGAATTGCAACCTCGTGTGGGAATGGCAGGAGTACAAAAACAAAACTCACTTTTGCACTCTCTCACACTTACACACAATCTCTCTCTCACACGCACGCACGCACACACACACTCATACACACACATATACACACCCACAACACACACACACCCACAACACACACACACAGACACACACAAAACACCCCCCCCCCCCACACACACACACACACATACACATACACATGCACACACACACACTCACTTGGATATGTGGTGTACGGTCACTCTCCATAGGCATAATGGTTTTTCTAATGTGCAAACTGTATAATCTATCCCCCTACACTAACCCTACCCCTAAACCTATCAATCACAGAAAACTTTTGGCATTTTTTTAATTTCAAAAAACACCATTTAGTATGTTTTAGTATGAGGACACAGATGTCGTCATAAACCATGTTTACGTTGTAATACCCATGTCATTATACACATTTGTGTCCTCATAAACCATATACAAGAACATACACACACTAACAGCAGGCCCTGACAGGAGGAGGACAGAGTAAAGGTACACAGGACCTACAATTCCCACACTTTTATTAGCCCCGGGTCCAGTGGCCCCGAACATCCTGTGTGTAATATAAATGTGTAGGGGGGGTGTGCAGTGTGTTTTCATTGAAAATGTGTTCTGATATATATTCCTCACAGAAAATGAGCCAAGGCCAATGAGTCTCAGTTTGAAAAAATAATTAATTGTATCATTTTTCTTTTGATAAAAAATGAAAACGGGTCCCACAGACCCGAACACCATACAAGGGTTAACGAGATTGCTGATATTCCTGAGTCTAGCGTTAAGCCTAAGATGCAGCTTAAGTCCAGCGATTTAACCTTTGAACAACAAAAACAACTGTTGAGGATAGAGATGGATATAGAATTGGAGAAAAAGAAATTAGAGTTGGAGCAAAAGAGATTGGAATTTGAGCAATTTAAATTGGCGAAGGAACAAGAGATGCTGGAGAAGCGTTTAGAGCAGGAAAATTAGCAAAAACGTTTGGAAGTGCACGAAAAAGAGAAAGACCGTTTGTTAGAATTAGAAAAACTTAAAAGTGAAGAACAGGAACGAGATGTAGAAAGAACTAGACTGAGACTACTTTCTGAGGGGAGAATTGATCGAAATTCTACCGGTAAGTCAGATCTAGCTGGTATGATAAGGTTCCTGCCAAAATTTAACGAACGGGAACCGGATACATTTTTTTCTTTATTTGAAAACATAGCCACTGATCGTGGTTGGGATGATGAGGACAAAACAGTACTTTTGCAAACTGTATTAGTGGGTCGTGCGCAGGAGGTGTTTGTGGCTTTGGCACCTGCTGAGAGAAAGAAATATAACAGCGTAAAACAGGTAGTCTTAAAATGTTATGAACTCGTTCCAGAAGCTTATCGGCAACGTTTCAGAAATTGGCGAAAAGGTGAGAAACAAACCCATACCGAAGTGGCAAGAGATTTGAGTAGTTTTTTCAATCGTTGGCTTGCCGCTGAGGGGGTGGAAACATTTGATGCGCTGCGAGATTTGCTGATTTTGGAACAGTTTAAAAATATCTTGCCTGAGAGAATAGCTATTTATGTGAATGAGCATGAAGTTAAGACTGTGGCGGAGGCTGCTGTTCTCGCCGACGGTTTTGTGTTGACGCACAAAAGTAAAGTACGTGAGTATTTTCCACGTTATGAATATGACCATAGGGAATATCGATCAGGTCGGGTTAAATTTGATCATTTAATGAAGAATAAAACACGGGAGACTGAGGTTGTTGGTGAGAAGTGCAATTATTGTTTGGAAAGAGGACATTGGAAGCGAGAGTGTCCAGTGTTGGGTGCGCGAAATAAGGTTAGAACTGCAAATGGAAAAGCTGTTGGTTGCGTGTCTTCTGTTGTGCATTCAGATGGGCCTGTTGTGTTTCGTGTGGATCAGTTCTCTAGTTCGGAAGTTTTAAATGGCATTCAGCCTGACGCTGGTGAGGGGAAAAATCTTGGAGCTGTGTCTAGGGGTGAGCGTGAAACTTCTGGGGTGTCTGATGTGTGGAACTATGCGCCATTCATTAGTGACGGTTTTGTCTCGTGGGTAGGGGATGCGCACAGAGTCCCAGTGAAAATCTTGAGGGACACAGGAGCCTCAGAGAGCTTTATTTGTGCTTCGGTTTTGCCATTTTCTCCAGTATCAGATACTGGGAAGTTTGTTTTAATTCGTGGAAAAGGCCTTCAGTCTTTCCCGGTGCCTTTGCACAAAGTTCAGTTATTTTCGGGATTTGTAAATGGCGAGATTACAATTGCCGTGAGACCCTCTTTACCTGTAGATGGCATTGATATCATTTTGGGCAATAATTTGGGTGGGTGTTTAGTGTCCCCACCGCCTGTGGTTACTGTCGTGCCTTTGCCATTAGAGGAGCCAGATAAGTGTTTGCAAGATTTTCCAGAGGTTTTTACTGCCTGCGCTGTGACGCGTGCAATGGCTCGCGCGCAGATAGGTTCACCATCTGATGTGTCTAACATGTCTGTGTCTGGTTTGTTTATTCCAGAATTACCTGCGCCGTTGTCTTATGATGAGCTGGTGGAAGCTCAAGGAAAAGATCAGAGTCTGGAAAAAAATTTTGCTCTAGCTGCAGCTGACCCAGGTAAAGGTTATCTGGTGCAAAATGGTCTCTTGCTTCGAAAGTGGTCATCTTGTGTTGATCCTGATGTGGCAGATCAGGTGATGCAGGTCGTGGTACCTGACAAGTATCGCGATTTAGTTTTAAAAACAGCACATGGTATAGAGTCTGGACATTTTGGTGTTAAGAAGACCTATAATCATATACTACGACATTTTTATTGGCCACGGATCAAGCAGGACGTAATGAAGTTTGTGAGAACTTGTCATTTTTGTCAAGTGGCAGGGAAGCCAAATACTACAATCAAGCCTGCTCCCTTACAGCCCATTCAGTCCGTAGGCACGCCGTTTGAACACATCATTATTGATTGTGTAGGTCCTTTAACTCCATCAAAAACTGGATGTACATATCTGTTTACAGTAATGTGCCAGGCGACACGGTATCCGGCTGCATATGCGTTAAGGGAAATAACCACAAAGTCCATTATGAAATGTTTGTCACAGTTTATTTCTGTTTTTGGGATCCCAAAGATAATTCAAAGCGACGAGGTTCGAACTTCACCTCCAAGACGTTTGCGGCTGCTCTGAGATTGTTACGTGTGAAGCACAATTTGAGCAGTGCCTATCATGCTCAAAGCCAGGGGGCGCTGGAACGTTTTCATGCAACCTTGAAATCTCTGTTACGTGCATATTGCGTTGAAATGAAGAAGGATTGGGAAGAGGCTTTACCATGGCTTTTGTTGGCGGCCCGTGGGGTTGTTCAAGAAAGCACAGGGTTTTGTCCTAATGACTTAGTTTTTGGGCGCAAAGTACGAACATCTTTGTCTGTTTTGAGCACTGAATTAGACCAGTCAAAAACCCCTGCCAGTTTGGAGGAGTATGTTAATGGTTTCCGCCGTAAATTATTTTTGTCTTGGAAGTTGGCTAGTGAACATCTGAGTGCGGCTCAGGACAGAATGAAACAGCGGTATGATCGTAAGGCGGAGGCCAGGGTGTTTAATCCTGGTGATCAGGTGGTAGCGTTGCTGCCCATCCCAGGTTCGCCTTTGACAGCAAAGTACTCAGGCCCTTTTACGATCATGCGTAAAGTTTCTGAGACAAATTATTTGTTGTCTACTCCTGAATGCAGGAGATCAACGCAGCTTTGCCATATTAATTTGCTGAAGCCGTACTACTCCACATCTTCGGGGGTGGTGGGTGATCACGCGGACAGTCCTGTGGGATTGGCTGTTGTAGAGGGGCTGCCGAACGTCGCTCAGGTGGCAGCTGAGGATGGGGTGCAGTTTCCAGATGATGCAGTTTTACATGGGTGCTTGAATAACACGCAGAAGCTGGCTAAACTGGATAGTATGTTGGGGCATTTAAGTGGGGAACAGCGCGATGAGTTAAAGTTTTTAATTTCTGAATTTTCGTCTTTATTTTCTGACACTCCGACCTGTACAAGTTTAATCGAGCATGATATTGACACACAGGGTGCCCGTCCGGTTAAGCAGAGGTTTTATCGACTGCCTCTAGCTAGTCCCAAGCTTCAGAAAGCGTCCAAACGGTCAACGGGGCGATGGCTCGCGGACGTTGGTCCGCGGACGGTGCGCGCCGACCCCCCGAAATTTTTGGGGGGTCGGCCGACGCCACGAGCCGACCCCCTCGGGGGCCCGACGGGAGGCCCCCGAAGTCCGAGCCCCCCCAATGCAGTTCGGCCTTCATCCTCAGTGTGGTGCCACATGCCCCCGTCCCACTAACCCACTATTTTGTCCGATTGCCCACTAAAGTGACCAAGTGTCCAGTTGCCCCCCCCTTGACCTCTAAGCCACGCCCCCGTCCCACGAACCCACTATTTGTCCAATAACCCACTATATTGGGCGTTTGAACACATTGGCAAATGACCCGTTGACCCCCCCACCCCACTCCCAAGCCACGCCCCCGTCCCACAAACCCACTATTTGTCCAATAACCCACTATATTGGGCAAATGACCCGTTGACCCCCCCACCCCACTCCCAAGCCACGCCCCCGTCCCACGAACCCACTATTTGTCCAATAACCCACTATATTGGGCAAATGACCCGTTGACCCCACTATTTTTTTTAAATGTTTTTCCGCCATTCATTCAATAAGCTGCAATTGGACACAGTCCCACATGCAATCTGCTGTATGGGTTTTCAGACAGTATTGTTGCTGGACATTTGAATTACAGTTCCAGTCATGATAAAAACTATTTCACTGCACTCAGCGGGCCCCCCAGAGTCCGTGGCACCAAGTTTCATCCCAGAATTCCACTGTCCGCGAAACCACTGTTTTGCACAATGGAACAAATGCTACGTGGGATCTCCATATCTCAGTTCAGGAGGGGTGTGGAGAGCCAGGACTTTTTTTTGTGCAAAAACACAAAATGTCCCAGTTCCAACCTATTTAGTGGCCAAAATAGTGGTTTCGCGGACACTGCATTTTTATGGAGAGGTCAATAACCGAGATGCACCAAATTTCTGCTGTGACCTTCCGGGACCTTGTTCAGTGCAAAATACAAAATGTGTGTTTTTCACCCTTTTTCGGCCTTTCGACCCCTGAACGAGGTCGCAGGTCCACCAAACTTTTCAGCCCGCTCCAGGGGGCCGTGACGAGAAGGAAAACGGCGCCCCCTGCTCGATCGGCCCTTTCCAAGCGGTGCTAGGGTCCGACAGTGTGCTAGGTCCTAAACCTGAATGCATTTTTATGCAAAACTGAGCACTGAAATCGCTTGAAAGTCAGTGGGGTCGAGTGTACCAAAAGACCAAAAAAGACAAGAACACAATGGACTTGAAATTTTCAAAAACTTTATTTAGAAAAAAAGAGACATCATGGGGTAATCCAGGGCCTCCAGGGCCTCCACGGAGCCACGGCCTCCGCCCCGACCTCGTCTGATAAAAAAAAAAAAAACACAAAACGTTTTGCTGTTAAGAATTGATAATCAATTTTAGTCACTATCAGGATTGTGACGATAAACGGATTCATACCAATTCTCTCCCGATCCAGCTCGAGCGGTGCGGCGAGCACATGAGGCTGCAGAGCCCCCACCTGAGCCGGTGGGTCTTCCGCCTGATGCTCCGGGGACCTGGCCTCAGGTGGGGGCTCTGCCTGGGAGAAGTCGTCGACCATGGGGATGGCTGGGTCGCTGTCGCGAAGAAGCTGCAGCTTCCCCACGGTCACCGACCTCTCCAACGCCCGCACTGCCCTGGACCTCGAGCGGGTCTGAAAACGTAATTAAAAACACGACTGCACACGTTAAATCGACAATAAACAGACGGCTGTTTCACACACTGATTTAAAACAACGGGTCAATCACGATCGTGTCAGTTTTAACAGTGGACTTACCGTCAAGTCCCGGCCGGTGCCCATTCAGCAGGTGCTTCTCCGGGTACTTGACGACCTTTCCGCAGAGCGGGCAGGCCAAGTTGGCCAGCTTCACTCTGCGGCGGGCATATTTGGTTACGATCGCCCGTTGCTCGAGGTTCCGCATTATGTGGGCGTCCCTCAAGTGCTCTGTGATCTGGATCAGCCGGGCCGGGCACATCGGACACCTGATAGCTGTAAGAAAAGATGTGTCAAAAAAGTCCAAACACACAGTGTGTGACACAAAATGATGTGATGTGCAAATTTGTAACATTTTGTGATGGCATAAGGAACTACGATCAATATATATATCGATCAACTCACCCACTCTTATCCGTTTGTAAATCTTTAAAGAATAAAAAGATACGAGTCAGCTTCTGACATGTTTGAATTCATGTTAAATAAATAAAACAATTGCAATAAAACAATTCCTGTGCCCTTCTGGGACCTTGGCCTGAAATGACTACCCTGGATGGATACATTTAGGCCCGAAAATATACAGTTCATTATACAAAATCAGTGCACAGTCAGCAGAATGAATTTGGGATTTGGTTTTTCGCAAATATCTCGGAAATGACAAGGGGAAAAAATCTCAAACACTGGTCGTTCGTAGGTCTCGAGGGGGCCTATCCAACGAGCCCACCCGCGTCCCCGAGGGCGGTCGGGCCGGGGAGTTACACTCGGTCAAAGGCGCAGCTTCTTTGGCTCATATCTCGGGAACCCCTGGCTCAATCTTCCCCAAACTCTAATAGATCGTAGGGCTGGACGAGGCCTTTCGAATGAGCCCACCCACGATTCGCCCGGGTCCCCCAGTTATAACCGTTCAAAGTCGGGGGTCCCCGCCAGCGGCGAACCGACAGGGGGCGTCCCCGGGGCCCGCCACTCTACCCTTCGAGCAAGGTCCCCCCTGGGACCTCCTCACCCGAATCTGAGCTCTCTGGGCCTTCGCGTCGCCGAGATACGAGCGATTTTCTCCCGAGGTCGTGACGTCATCGGCGGCCGCCATTTTGAAACGCGCCCGATGGTTTTCGGCTCATATCTCCGCGAAACCAACACCAAAAATTCTGAACTTTTTATAGTTATTTTCAGCACGACGAGACGGTTCCAGAGAGCTCGGTGCACGCCAGATCCGGCGAGTTTTAGCCGAGATATTTGCGTTTTTCGCACTCGGGGGGCAGTATCTCGGGCCCCCGGGGGCCCCAGAGGCCGTAGGTGGGCTCTTTGGAAAGGTCTCGTCCCATTCTAAACTCTATCAGCAAAGTCATTGCACAATAACCCTTTTTTATGAGCAGTGTGTACTGTGAAATCACCGGACAGTACTTATACAGTTATAAAAACATCCTAACAATGCAATGACACAGTATACAAATTAAGATATTACAGAATAGGGTTATAGAATCTCACCATGTCAACGTAGGGCACTGAATGAACACTTTGGGTCCGCGGTGTTCTTAACACACCCTCTTTTGAACCAATCACAACCCTTGCTAGTTACCGTGCCAGCTCGGTCGGATCTATTAAAAAGTGACGCCCATAAACTTCTGGCCGCCCACTTTCAAAATAACTTGTGATTTTTTTATTTTTTTTTCAAAACATTGCAAAGTATTGCTTAGAAACTACTGTGTCTGTGAAACCACCATTTTCCCGTCAAACAGTGGTGTAACGGGCACCGAGTTTTAATGCAAAGCGAGCACTGAAATGACTCGAAAATGAGTGCGACGTGTTCAGTCGAGTGTGCTCAGTACTGTGGTGGTGGTTCAATGAACAAGGATCGACATCACACGTGACGGGAGAGCAAAAACACACAAACGTCCCAGATCCAACCTATCCAGTGGCTGCAAAACAGTGGTTTCGCGTACACTGCAATTTTTTTTATGCAAATCGAGCACTGGAATGACTCGAAAATGAGTGTGACGTGTTCAGTCGGGTGTGCTCAGTACAGTAGGGGTGGTTTAATCAAGGAGATAAAAAAAAATAATTCAGTCACCATCCACATTCTTCAGTCACCATCCACAACCTCTGGTCTCGTCGCGAACGAGGGATGGAAAAATGCTTAGAAAGCGGCTAGGGCCCTCAAACTCTGGGGCCCGACTCGAGGGCACGGGACGACGGAACTCGGCGAGTTTCGGGGTCCTGCGACCTTCCGTCTCCTTACGGACGTCAAAAGGTTCATTTGACCTTTTTGACCCCTGTCAGTGTATGACACTTTTGAACGGGGCCTCGTTCGTTGTAAGTAATGAAAACGTGTATTAAACCACCTCTGGTGTACTAAGCACGGCCAACTGTACACGATCCACTAATTTTCCGGTCATTTCGGTGGTTAGAAAAAAGAAAAAAAAGGTCCCGCAAGCTAAAAACAGTTAAATGAACACAAGTGAATACATTTCTGTTCCTTTGTCGTGTGTGTTGAAAATCAGACACCGAATATCAAAACTAGATGCTGCGAGCTTTCAAATGATATATAGTTTGTCAACGTCACTTTAGGGTTAGACTGAGAAATGATAGTTTTGAATGTGAAACGCCAACATTTCTGCTGTGACCTTCCGGGACCTTGTTCAGTGCAAAATACAAAATGTGTGTTTTTCACCCTTTTTTGGCCTTTCGACCCCTGAACGAGGTCGCAGGTCCACCAAACTTTTCAGCCCGCTCCAGGGGGCCGTGACGAGAAGGAAAACGGCGCCCCCTGCTCGATCGGCCCTTTCCAAGCAGTGCTAGGGTCTGACAGTGTGCAGAAAAAAAGAGACATCATGGGGTAATCCAGGGCCTCCAGGGCCTCCACGGAGCCACGGCCTCCGCCCCGACCTCGTCTGATAAAAAAAAACAAACACACAAAACGTTTTGCTGTTAAGAATTGATAATCAATTTTAGTCACTATCAGGATTGTGACGATAAACGGATTCATACCAATTCTCTCCCGATCCAGCTCGAGCGGTGCGGCGAGCACATGAGGCTGCAGAGCCCCCACCTGAGCCGGTGGGTCTTCCGCCTGATGCTCCGGGGACCCGGCCTCAGGTGGGGCCTCTGCCTGGGAGAAGTCGTCGACCATGGGGACGGCTGGGTCGCTGTCGCGCAGGAGCTGCAGCTTCCCCACGGTCACCGACCTCTCCAACGCCCGCACTGCCCTCAACCTCGAGCGGGTCTGAAAACGTGATAAAAAACACGACTGCACACGTTAAATCGACAACAAACAGACGGTTGTTTCACACACTGATTTAAAACAACGGGTCAATCACGATCGGGTCAGTTTTAACAGTGACTTACCGTCAAGTCCCGGTGGTGCCCATTGAGCAGGTGCATCTCCGGGTACTTGACGACCTTTCCGCAGAGCGGGCAGGCCAAGTTGGCCAGCTTCACTCTGCGGCGGGCATATTTGGTGACGATCGCCCGTTGCTCGAGGTTGAGCATTTTGTGGGCGTCCCTCAGGTGCTCGGTGATGTACACCAGCCGGGCCGGGCACATCGGACACTGAATAGCTGTAAGAAAAGATGTGTCAAAAAAGTCCAAACACACAGTGCATGAACCACACAAAATGACGCAACGTGCAATAAACCATTCATCACAGGATGGCATAAGGAACTGCGATCAACTTACCCTCTCTGAATCTTCTTGGCATTATCTTTAAAGAATAAAAACATTAACGTTAACCCTGACCCTGATCGAAAATTGTACACAAACACAACCGACTAACTGACCGACTTGTACTACACTGTGGTTACGACACGACGATGCTATGCTTAATAACAACACATGACCGCGTGAATTAAGATATCACAGAAGAGATTAGAGACTCTCACCTTGACCGTGTGACTGAAGATCACTGAATGAACAAGCTCAGTGAAAAGAATTTAACACACCCCTTTTTTGAACCAATAGCAGCCCTTGTTAATCACCATGACAACCCTTAACTCTCACCGACCCCCCAGGGGGTATTTTTTAGGGGCGAGGCTTATTTCCACCATTAAATAAGCTGCAATTGGACACAATCCCACCTGCAATATATTTAATGGGTTCCCGTCACGATAAAAACTATTTCACTGCACTCGGCGGCTGAAATAGTTATATATAACTTGTGTGTTTTTTTTTTTTAAATAAAATAACTTGTGATTTTTTTTTTTTTTTTTTTATCAATGTTTTTTTGTTTGTTTGTTTGATTGTTTTTAATTGAATGTTTTTATGCATTTTTTTTCAGTAAAAAAGACAAGACAGATGTAACTTTTTAAACATTTATTTAGAAAAATATAACACACAACAAAGAAAACAAATTAAACAAAAGAATCAGCGCTGCCTCTTCCTCTTCCGGGCAGCGCTCAGGAGCTTCTGGGCCACCTTGTGCGGCGACTTCAGCGGTGACAGCCTGACCACAGGGTACTTCAGGCTGAGGTTCAGTGGTATGGGCACCCTGTGATACTGCCGCCGCTTCGCCGGACTGGGCCCCTCCTGCAAAGAGCGAGAAAGGCAAAGAGTCAGCGAACACGTCCACCCGTCAGACAAACGGTTAGACGGACACACCAAAAGATTGACTCACCGAAGCGGACTCCCTCGAGTCGTCGGCGCTCACGAGTTGTTTTAGTCGCGGAGGAGGTGGCAGGGTGCTTCGGGGTCCCCGGGGAGGAATCCTCACCCTCCACGGCTGACTCAAACAGGCTGCGCTGTTCTACAGCCTGCTTGGCGTCCAAGTTCAGGGCGTAGAACTTGTCAGCCGTGGAGGTGTCGTGGCACATGAATCGTGCCACTTTCTGCCTGTCCTCGGGGCTGTGGGTGTTCTTGGCCTGTACGGAAAGAGAAAAGCACAGTTAGAAACAAACACACGCACGTCAGAAATTCACGAGGCAGATACACGGGTGGGGGGGGGACTCACGTGGGTGGCGATGGAGGTCCTGAGGTCTGTGAACGTCGGAGCTCCTGGCAGGTCCAGCCCAGCCCATGCTTCCTGAAAGTATTGATTTAAATTCTTGCACGAGCTGGGCTTTGAGGTGAAAAAGAAATAGTGGGCGTTTCTACCTCCCACTAAGTTCTTCCTCACCGCCAGGAACTCCGACAACCACCCGTACTCCTCCTCGGCCAAGGCCAGCTGAGCGGCCCCGAAGGCCTGGTTGGTCTTGTGGGAAGCAATCTGCGGAAACAGCGACAAACGAGTGGCGTAAGAGAGAACCGAGCAGACAGAGAGAGGGAGGGAGAAGGACAAAGAGAGAGAGAGATAAAACCACTCACATTGATCACGTAGCACCCGTCCATGGCGGTCTGCTGCGCTGCCTCCACCTCCCCAATGGTCATATTCTGGAACACCCCACCGCGATGCCCATAGATACAGGCCAGGTAGGCGGTGAGGTGCCCATAAAAAGACCATTGGGTCTTCCTGTCACCCGTTGCCTTGAGGCGCTCTGTGAGGGAGGGAAAAAAGGACAAGCGTTAGGGGGCGTGTGGTAAGCCGAGTAAGTTTGAGAGGCAAGAGGGGGCAAAAACTTACCCAGGATTCCAGGAATTGCGGCCTTGGCGGAGGCAGCGCATCGGCGGAGGGTGGCCTTGCCGATGAGGTGGCCCTCCTTGGCCTGCTTCACGGCCACCTCGTGGACCACCACCCTCCGCCTCACAGAACTCGTCGTCGCCGGCCGGTTCCCCAGAGGGTCCGGGAAAGCGATCGCCTTCCTCCCCAAGTTCCCCCTCCAACTCGGGGTCGTGGAGAGCCGACAGGAGCCTGCTGGTGACCCTGGCGACCTGGGATGAGGGGGTGGGCCTCGACCTCCTCCTCAACAGGCGGTAGCGGCGGGTCACGTCTCTCAGGGCCCGGCTGAGAACGTCCACCTGCCTGTTGAGGTCAGCTACCTGATCCCTGACCCTCAGGCAGCTGGGCTTGTCGCAGGCCCACCCCTCCTCTTCCTCCGCCACCGCCTCCAGAGGGATGTTGTCCTCCTCCAGGTCACCAGAGTCGATCAAGTCCAGAGAGGAGGACAAGGGCAAGGCCAGGTTACTCGCCCGCAGCTCGGCGAGGTCCTGCAGGATCTTGTTCCGTTTGAGAGCCTGCAGGGTCCCTCGCCGAAGAGCCACGGACATCTCCTTGTGGCCTTGGATGTGGCGGTCCATCCGGGAGGTCGACTTGCCGCAGGCGGGAACGGGGCAGGTGCCCTTGCGGACGTCCACCCTCCCGGATGAAATAGCGAGAAGCAACAAACGCTCCTCCTTGTTCTTGACCAGGTGGGTCATGGTAAGGTGCTGGCTAAGCTGGCTGTAAAGCCTGTGGCACAGCGGGCACTCCTGTGATGCCATAATAGATAGATATATAATAATAGCGATATATAAATAATAAGAATAGACAAAGCAATGAGCAAACGGAGCATAAAAAAATAACTGCTGAGGAACGCGTCAAGAACCGGGTGCAGTGTGTGTGTTTGTGTGTAAATAGCAGTGTAAATGATAGTGAGAGGGTAAAAATGAGAAAATTGTGGGTGAAAATGACAGGTTAACCAGTGCAGGGATCATTTATAGACTTTTGAGATCCACATTCAACTATAGTCCAATCGTCCAATCACCAGTCACTTTCAGCCTCTATGAGCAGTGCGAAAGTGGACAGAGTTTGATCATTTTTCGAAAGGACCTAGAGTTTCACGCTTCAGCACGGTGACCCCTGGCCATGCCCCGAGCGACATACCGAAAGCGCAGGTCTGTAGAGCGAAGGCAAAAAAAATCAGCCTCTATGTTGGACGCGAAAGTGGACTGAGTTTGATGGCGGCGGGAATGGTCGTTTTTTATAGAAAAGTCCCAGGGGCCCCAAATTCGGGACGGTGACCCCTGGACATGCCCCGATCGACATACCAAAAGCGCAGGGCTCTAGAGCAAAGGCAAAAAATATCAGCCTCTATGTTGTATGCGAAAGTGGAATGAGTTTGATGGCAGCGGGGGATGGGTGTTTTTTCAGGAAGGTCCTGGACTTTAACGCTTCGGGGCCATTCATCGGGGGCCCCTGGAGGGTGAAAATCTCAAATATCAAGGTATCACGACACTGCGTCTACGAACGGGGGGCCGTCCCAGGAGCCATTTTTTGATGGTTTTGCAGTGTCTTTTTTGACCTTTCGACCCCTGAACGAGGTCGTAGGTCCACCAAACTTTCCCGCCCGCTCCGGGGGCCCGTGGCGAGACGGAAAATGGCGCCCCCTAGTCGATCGGCCCTTTCCAAGCGGTGTCCGCGAAACCACTGTTGCAAACACAATCATTTAATGGGTGGGTGGGATTTTTATAGAAAGGTCCCAGGGGCCCCAAATTCGGCACGGTGACCCCTGGGCACGCCCCGAGCGACATACCGAAAGCACCAGTCTGTAGAGCGAAGGCAACACATTTTCACCCTTTAACCCTAATCTCTGCCTGATGTCTCTTTGACTCGTATACCCTAAGAGCCTTTTGAGTGAAAGTTGGGTATAAGTGGCACACTTCTGTTAGGAAGGTCCTAGATTTTCAGGCTTCGGGGCCGTGAGTCGGGGGCCCCTGGAGAGCCAAAATCTCAAATATCGAGGTACCATGACACTGCGTCTACGAACGGGGGCCGTCCCACGGGCCAGTTGTTGGTGTAGTGCTTTCACGGACGTGCTTTGCTTTTTTGACCTTTCGACCCCTTAACGAGGTCGTAGGTCCACCAAACTTTCCCGCCCGCTCCGGGGGCCCGTGGCGAGACGGAAAATGGCGCCCCCTAGTCGATCGGCCCTTTCCAAGCGGTGTCCGCGAAACCACTGTTGCAAACGCATTCATTTAATGGGTGGGTGGGATTTTTATAGAAAGGTCCCAGGGGCCCCAAATTCGGCACGGTGACCCCTGGGCACGCCCCGAGTGACATACCGAAAGCACCAGTCTGTAGAGCGAAGGCAACACATTTTCACCCTTTAACCCTAATCTCTGCCTGATGTCTCTTTGACTCGTATACCCTAAGAGCCTTTTGAGTGAAAGTTGGGTATAAGTGGCACACTTCTGTTAGGAAGGTCCTAGATTTTCAGGCTTCGGGGCCGTGAGTCGGGGGCCCCTGGAGAGCCAAAATCTCAAATATCGAGGTACCACGACACTGCGTCTACGAACGGGGGCCGTCCCACGGGCCAGTTGTTGGTGTAGTGCTTTCACGGACGTGCTTTGCTTTTTTGACCTTTTGACCCCTGAACGAAGTCGTAGGTCCACCAAACTTTCCCGCCCGCTCCGGGGGGCCGTGGCGAGACGGAAAATGACGCCCCCTAGTCGACCGGCCCTTTCCAAGCCCTGTCCGCGAAACCACTGTTGCAAACTCATTAATTTAATGGGTGGGTGGGATTTTTATAGAAAGGTCCCAGGGGCCCCAAATTCGGCACGCTGACCCTTGGGCCCACTCCGAGCCGCGTACCGAAAGCGCAGGGCTCTAGAGCAAAGGCAAAAATATTCCCTAACCCTAACCTTAAAACTGACATTTGGACATTGGACATTTACCCACTATAGTGGGTTATTGGACAAATAGTGGGTTAGTGGGATGTGGGAGTGGCTTAGGGGTCGGGCGGGGGGTTGGGGGGGGTCCATGGGTGGTCTATGGGGGCATTTGCCCATTATCGCCCCCTAGAGGCGTCCGAATAGCACCTACTCCCGGGGCGACAGGTTAGTGCAGGGGTTATCGCCAAGTGACAAAGGCCCACTATTTAATGGGCAATTGTCATCCATATTCGCCCTGCGATCCATCGGGGCCACTATGCGTCCAATGGCAGCTTATTTGTATGGGCGTTTTTCCACGAACCACCTATTTGGACTACCTCTAGAGAAGCGTAAAAGTATGGAGGCCAGTGTTCAATATCTTCTCGATAACGGTCTGGCCAAACCATCCTATTCCAGCTGGGCATCACCGTGTTTGTTGGTTAAAAAATCGGATCAAACATATAGGTTTTGTACAGATTATAGGAAGGTTAATGCATTGACAAAGCCCGATTCCTTTCCATTACCTCGTATTGAGGATTGTGTGGATCAGGTGGGTAGTGCACGGTACGTTAGTAAATTTGATTTGTTAAAAGGGTATTACCAGGTACCACTAACACCGAGAGCACAGGAGGTGTCTGCATTTGTTACATCTTCTGGGTTGTACTCTTATTCTAGGATGAGTTTTGGCCTTCGGAACGCCCCCTCAACCTTTCAGCGTCTCATGAATAGGGTAGTTGCTGGGTTGGAGGGATGTGCCGTTTATTTAGAAGACGTGGTCTGTTACGCCGATACTTGGGGTGACCATCTGGCACGTATTCGTGCACTGTTCCAGAGGTTGGTGGCAGCAACTCTTACTGTTAATCTTGCTAAATGTGAGTTTGCCCAGGCCACTGTCGTTTATTTAGGTAAGGTGGTGGGCCAAGGTAAGGTGCGGCCAGTAAATGCGAAGGTTGTGGCCATAGAGAACTTTCCCCCGCCGGCCACAAAGAAAGAATTGATGCGCTTTCTGGGTATGATCGGTTATTACTGTAGTTTTTGTTGCAACTTTTCCACGGTAGTTTCCCCGCTGACCAATTTATTGAAGGGCACAGCTAAGTTTGTTTGGTCGGCCGAGTGTCATCAGGCATTTCAAAATGCCAAGCTGTTATTGAGTTCGGCGCCGGTCTTGGCTGCACCCAAATTGGATCAGCCTTTCCGGCTGCAGGTTGACGCGAGTCAGGTTGGGGCGGGTGCCGTTCTTTTGCAGACCGATGAAAATGGGGTTGACAAACCTGTTTGTTATTTTTTGCGCAAATTCAACAAACACCAGTTTAATTACTCCGTTATCGAGAAGGAGGCTTTGGCGTTAATTTGGGCACTTCAACATTTCGAGGTTTATGTGGGTGGGGGTTTACATCCAATTGTGGTTTATTCGGACCATAATCCCCTCACTTTCCTCCAGTCCCTAAAGAATTCCACCAACCAACGCCTCTTACGTTGGGCACTATTTTTACAACCTTTTCGTTTAGTTATTCGGCACATCCGCGGCGTGGAGAATGTGTTAGCTGATGCACTCTCTCGTGCCCCGGATGAGTCAGTTTAATGGTGTCTGTTTTTCCCGCTCAATCTGTGTCTGTTCTGCTTGCCTTAAATAGCTGTCCATGGTACCGGGATTTGCTGGTTGGGTTAGGGTTAGGTGAAGAGAAAATCCATAAACTGTCCGAAGACACTTCAGGCTGTGCACTGGCCCTCGCTGCAACTGGCCGCTCCCCACACAAGCACCGAAACGCCCCAAGAAACCCCGAGAGAGACGCATACAATTATAAAACATTAAAAAGAGGGCTAAAACGCCGTGGGCTAGATCCAAAAGGGCTACATTGCCGTGGTTTATGCCAGCAAGGGCTTAATTTGAACAAAAAGCGAATGGTAGGTGTTAGTTAAGAGTGGTGAGGGGCATAAATCCCACGTCTGTATGGACTTGGACCCTTTTTGGAGACGCTCGACGTCACAGTGGACGGAGGAAAAATTAATGTGGCTCTGCAACATCACTCAGACCAATGATGGCGGCCATTTTAACCAACTCCAGACCTGTATGGGTCGAAGAGAAAATTTTCCAAGGCTTCTGCTACATCACGAACCCCCAAATGATGGCAGCTGTACTCATTTTTACGGTTTTGAGTCATTCAGGCATACTTTCACGACGCGTTTCGAGCTTTCCCAAGGCTCCCCATCAGGTGAATTTAGAATGACAACTCTCTCGAATCCCTCTCGGCTTCCTCGTGCTCGAGGCGTGGTCACACTTGATTTTATAGTGGACTTCAGAGGGCGGGCGCCCCTCCCACTTGAACCAAAATACCTTTCAGCACTAAATGGTGCTTCATAAATCGTTTTTTGACTATCAATAAATTTATTTATCATTTTAGTATTTAATAATTATACACATACACCCCCAGACATCTCAAGGAACATCCAGATGACGCGCACGAGGTCCAGAGTACGAGGCACGGGCTTGGTTAGGTGAAGAGAAAATCCATAAACTGTCCGAAGACACTTCAGGCTGTGCACTGGCCCTCGCTGCAACTGGCTGCTCCCCACACAAGCACCGAAACGCCCCAAGAAACCCCGAGAGAGACGCATACAATTATAAAACATTAAAAAGAGGGCTAAAACGCCGTGGGCTAGATCCAAAAGGGCTACATTGCCGTGGTTTATGCCAGCAAGGGCTTAATTTGAACAAAAAGCGAATGGTAGGTGTTAGTTAAGAGTGGTGAGGGGCATAAATCCCACGTCTGTATGGACTTGGACCCTTTTTGGAGACGCTCGACGTCACAGTGGACGGAGGAAAAATTAATGTGGCTCTGCAACATCACTCAGACCAATGATGGCGGCCATTTTAACCAACTCCAGACCTGTATGGGTCGAAGAGAAAATTTTCCAAGGCTTCTGCTACATCACGAACCCCCAAATGATGGCAGCTGTACTCATTTTTACGGTTTTGAGTCATTCAGGCATACTTTCACGACGCGTTTCGAGCTTTCCCAAGGCTCCCCATCAGGTGAATTTAGAATGACAACTCTCTCGAATCCCTCTCGGCTTCCTCGTGCTCGAGGCGTGGTCACACTTGATTTTATAGTGGACTTCAGAGGGCGGGCGCCCCTCCCACTTGAACCAAAATACCTTTCAGCACTAAATGGTGCTTCATAAATCGTTTTTTGACTATCAATAAATTTATTTATCATTTTAGTATTTAATAATTATACACATACACCCCCAGACATCTCAAGGAACATCCAGATGACGCGCACGAGGTCCAGAGTACGAGGCACGGGCTTGGTTAGGTGAAGAGAAAATCCATAAACTGTCCGAAGACACTTCAGGCTGTGCACTGGCCCTCGCTGCAACTGGCCGCTCCCCACACAAGCACCGAAACGCCCCAAGAAACCCCGAGAGAGACGCATACAATTATAAAACATTAAAAAGAGGGCTAAAACGCCGTGGGCTAGATCCAAAAGGGCTACATTGCCGTGGTTTATGCCAGCAAGGGCTTAATTTGAACAAAAAGCGAATGGTAGGTGTTAGTTAAGAGTGGTGAGGGGCATAAATCCCACGTCTGTATGGACGTTAGGGTTAGGGTTAGGGGAATGAGAAATCCAAGATCTGGGA
>NW_028155942.1:0-3000 GCF_963993115.1 Abramis brama | reverse complement strand
CTGCAGACACTCAGACTGTCGTGCCCACCGCCGGTCGATTCACAATGATTTGGTTTTGGCAGAATTTGCTCTGAACGAATGCTGAGAGTTCATGGGCGATCAAATAAACATTCAATTAAAAGAAATTCTGACATTATCCACTGACAGTCATATGCTCTATGACTCTTTCTTCCATAAAATCCAAAAATGAAAATGATTTAGCTCATATTCACCCAACAACAATTCATAAAGGACAAAAAACACCATTAATCAATAAATTTGGTCAATAGAGTCACACGTGGCATATTTGATTTGAGAGCACTTGTGAAAAAGTAGTAATGTTTAGCATACTTTAAAAAGTACTTATCATGGAAATAATTTACTTTAAAAGAATATACTTGAATGTAATGTTTTCGAACACTTAATTGCATATTACTTGCAATTGAATGAAAATGTATTATAGTTTAAATTAATATTAAATAGTTGAACTGAAGTGCTTTTTTTACCCATTTAAATAGAACTTAAGTAAATCTTTAAATGTAATTTCATAATTACGTCTATTGTCTTCGAAACATGATTAAAGTGTACTGCTGAATTTACTGACAAGCATTTATGGTATTTCTATTGAAACGTATATATATGTAATATAATTATTACATATTTGTAATGATGAAGCTCAAAATTATTGCATTTAAAATGTGTTCACTATTAATAATATTAATAATGAATAACACCATTAAAATTATAATAAAGTTAGTCAACACATCAAATAAGTGTACTTCTTTAAAGCATTGTAAAGGGTTATTAAAACAATGATTTAAAATAATACTTCTAAAGCAAAATTATTAAGTCATGAATGTGTAGCTACTCTTTA
Source organism: Abramis brama (assembly GCF_963993115.1). Lineage (NCBI taxonomy): Eukaryota > Metazoa > Chordata > Actinopteri > Cypriniformes > Leuciscidae > Abramis > Abramis brama. The sequence continues at coordinate 2,147 of NW_028155942.1, read as the reverse complement.
AGTGCACTTAACTGGAATTTTATAAATATACATTTAAGATTTTAAGTACAAGTGCATTTCTTTTTCAGAAAGGAGCTACAACAGTAGGGAAACTATTTCAGTGAATAATGACTTAACTTGCACTCTATTCCTCATATAAATCAATCATTAGACTTCAGATGACTTTGACTATAGCGCACAAGTCATATGAAAACTTTTATTGTAATATTTCTTTGTCCATTTGGAGCTTGACAGTCGTCACAAGTGCAACATATTTCTGGATCAACATTCCAATCAACCAATCATATTTGAGGGACAAGTTTACAGTTTAGGTCAAGTTTAGGCTTCTATATCAGTGTTGTTCATTTCCCTCTGATTTTAGGGATAGTTTATGGTTAGGGTTAGGTTTAGTGGACATTATATTTTCGGACAGGTATGTTGTTACAGGATTAACAAAATATGTTCACTCTGGAATGCATCTAACTTTGAAAAACCAGGATATGTGGCAAAGGCCAGCAAGAAGATTCTTCAAAAAAATCTCCTTTTTGTGTTTAATGCTTACATAATGTGCATACATAATGGAAATGGGAAGGTTGGACATGTAGGGAAATAAAGCGTGCCAGCAACAGAAGGTAAAGAGTGTGTTTCTCCAAAGTTTTTCTGACTGTGGTTTTCTAAATCTCTGAAAGATATGAAGACAGGCGTCTGTTCACCTAAGTCTCCTCACTATGTTTTTAACTGTTTTCATTTTGAATTTTTACGCTGAAAGTGCAGTGGGTAGAATAAGAACATTGTCTCCAGTGATTTACTGTGATTGTACGGTAAATGTGCTCCATCTGGCTTTTGTGCTACTGCTTATACCCGTATAATCCACTAGCACTAAAGGTTCACTACAGCATTTGATCAGCTGGGAAACTCTTTCAATATGACCTTTTGTACTTTCTATTCATAGCCAGATGAGATCTCTGCCATATTAACAGCGCAGCGTTCCCTTTCCTGCTCGGATTTCGAATGTCTTTGTGGGAAATAAATATTGAGCTACGCAGCTCAGCCTGCAACACGTGCCACAAATCTCTGGATGTGCTTACAGTCATATTTGTATAGAGAGTCAACTACACAACAAGCCCATTGAGTCCATTACATTTTGGATCATTCAATCCATTGCTGTTTCTAAGTTATCAAAACCTTTTCTTCAAAAGATCTTTAATCCAAGTTGTATGTTAAGTACATTTATGTTTTAAGCTGTTTTTAAACCCTGTACTTGTACACTTGCATATGTTAAATGTCATAAATCAACATGACTTGTTGTGGAGCACCCATAAATCTTTCACTATAGGGACTTAAAACAGCATATGTGACCTGACAACAGGGGAACATGATCACAAAATCCAATCGCCATGTAATGTGGCAGTGACCTCTCTTGTCTCAGTTGCTTGCTTTACTGAGATGACTCTTAAATGCTACGCTAACTCTTGAAGCTGAGCTGGAGGATTTATTTTGGCCTACAGTAAATGTACTTGCGTAGCACCTTACAGCCAAATCCAAAAGAAACAGATTTACTGCTTGGAGTGACGTATACATAGGGGTGATAAATGTTGCTCAACATGGTGCCAAGAACCAGTGAATCAAAGACAGAACCAACAATCAAGTCATTTTTTGTCTATGCAGTACTTTTTAACTTGCAAATGAATGCGCTTGTTTTGTAACTTGCATAATTGACGATTTGCATAACGACAAGTTAGACAGTTTTTAAAAATTGTGATAATATCATACAGATTTGCTTTTTTTATGAAACAGGATGGAATGTGACAAACCAACCAATACCACAAAACATCACATAATCCATTACTGAAACTCACTGTTGTTTGTGCTGCTGTTTTCCCTCCAAAATGATGTCACTTTCTGAAGGACGATGTCATGAAGGAACTAGCTTTTGTCAGTTAAAGGGATTGTGACACAGGAAAATCCTATAAGCTGATCACCAACTGAAACTATGTCCAAGAAAACACGTTTTTATTTTAAATCATGTTCATTGTATTTTAGTATTCTTTAGTTTGTAGGCCTATACGTATATTGATTTTTATTGTCACTTTTATTTTTATATTTATTTATATTTTCATTTTGTTTGTGCTTTTGTCATTTTTTTTCTTTTTAAATATCACTCATTT
>NW_028155943.1:0-53000 GCF_963993115.1 Abramis brama | reverse complement strand
TGCTGTTAGTGTTTAAATTCAAAAGGGATCAGAGGTTCACTGGCGGTTTTAGGGTACTGGACTCCAGACACACTCTTTGGCATTTCAGGGATGATAATTACAGATAAAATCGCATGAACACACTTATTTACTCCGACGTACACCTGAGAGAGAGAGAGAGAGAGAGAGAGAGAGATGAATTTATATGATCTCTTCCATGTAAACTCTGTTCACATTTATAGCGACCTGAACACATTTATTTTCCATGACAGCAAGCACATCTCTGCGGGTTCTGCTACAGTGACAGAGATCTCTTGCAGAGGTTTGAGTGTCCATCAACGCTACAACAGTTTTCTCTTATAGGCTCCAAATGCAGTGAAACTTTATACAGTGACTTGATGCATTTTGACTTTCAGAGAGGACGGAAAAATTACTGGACACTTCACAAAAATCCCAGCCTCTCTAATGTTCCTGCTTCAACTCACCTTTATAATATGTTTTTGGAGTTGTTTAGCACCAAAATTGATAATATACGTAACCACATTGTTACTACTCATACTATTGCTGCTGCCTCCTTAAATATTTCTGCATTTTATGGTATCTCTCTCTCTAATTTTGCAATTCATGACCCCCAGTCTCTATGTAATATGGTTTCAAAACTGAAAGCCTCAACTTCCAGAGTTGATTCCATACCATCTTGTCTTTTTAAATCCTGTTTTGATTCCCTCTCTCCTGTTGTTCTGAGAATTATCAAAAACTCTCTGTGCACCGGTATTGTACCAGCAGCATTTAAAATTGCTGCTGTCACCCCTGTACCAAAAACTAACAACATGAACTTTGATAATCTGAATAATTTTCGTCCCATCGCTAATCTTCCATTCCTTGACAAAATTTTAGAACAAACAGTGGCTTCTCAACTGCTTTCTCATCTTTCATCTAATGATCTTTTTGAGCCACTTCAGTCTGGAGTCCGTAAACTCCACAGCACTGAAACTGCACTAGTTAGAGTCACAAATGACTTGTTAATGGCTTCTGATTATGGCCGCTTATCTATACTGATTCTTCTTGATCTTAGTGCCGCTTTTGACACTATAGGTCACTCCATTTTAATCACCCGCTTAGAGACTATCTTTGGAGTTTCTGATTCTGCATTAAAGTGGTTTAAGTCCTACCTCTCTGATCGTAAGCAGTTTGTTGTGATGGGTGATTGCAAGTCTGAGGTCGGTGTGGTGCACTCTGGTGTTCCCCAGGGATCAGTTTTGGGCCCTTTACTTTTTAGTATTTACATTTTTCCATTTGGCCAACTTTTAAGAACACTTGGTCTTACACTGTAAAAAATGATGCAGGGGGGTGTTAAATACAACCTGTGCAAATCAGTTATATTTTACTTAAGTATATTAGTTAGTAAGTAAAATATATAAAAATGGGTACATTCTAACTGCACTACCTATTTGTTAACAGTAATATCTGCATCATTAAAAAATGAGTAAAAAATACCCCAATATATTAGTTCAGTCATTGCAAATTGCGCATGCGTCAACTTCAACATCCAGGCGGGAATCGCGGAATTCAAATTTAACGTCTTCCAGAGGGACCACGAAGTGTTGAGCTCCAGGTAAGATGTTTTTTGTTGTTTTTTATCATGTTAATATCATATAACCCAAATATTAACTTATTTAATGGTAAGATTCATCAAAAGATTTGTCATTTGCTCGCTTCTGTTATATTGTCGGTGCTACAGCCAAGCTGACAGGTTGGAATTTGAGGTTGGTCGATTTAGCTTTGATACTGATAGTGGCCTAACGTTACACACTGGGTCTTATACCGGCAAATGCGAGTAAAATTCTATATTGATAATTAAAATATTAGCTGCCATTAGTTTCATGTACATTGCTGAAATTAGTGAACAGCTTAGCGAAGGTGCAGCGCATTGTGACTGTGTGATTTGTTCAGGCCAACGGCGTTTTTATTTGATGTCCTGAGGTGATCAAGGCCTAGAAAGTAAAAACAATAGCAGTAAAGCTGTTAATAAGGCATGCTGGATAATTAATGTTACATTTTCTTGCATTTATATAATGATCTGCAGTGTTCTGTGTTAGAAGGGATCAAATCATAAAGTTGTCCTAATTTTATTATTGTTATTATTACGGATTTATATTAATCTGTCCATTTATGTGGGGTTCATTAATGTAATGTATGTTAAAACTGGTTTGGGTTTTATAATGGGCATTATTTTACAAATCATGAGTTATATATTTGGGCGTTTATGCGTGTTTTCGTATGCCTGGGTTGGCGCGAGCAATTGACCCTTCGCAGGGAGCTTGATTGACAGGCGATCTAACCAATCATAATCCGCCATCCGCCATTTTGTCCGACAAAGCAGTCAGGAGAGATAGCAGATTAACATGGGAGGATTTGAACTTGAAAAACGGAATGTACTGACGCCTTTCCGCGGTTTAAAACAACATTCCTTCTTATGTTCATTCATGTTTATTTGATGCTATAAATGAACTAGAAGGAAGAGATGATCGGTTCACGAGCAGCTTTAACTGATGGTCTACAGCGATCTGTCAGACACATTTAAGAGCCACAAAACGGTATGAATCGTTTAAATTTCTTTTAAAAAATGACCAAATTTGACAGGTGAGACTTTGTTTAATATGTTTAATATCAAAAGTAACCGAAAAGTAACCTGGTCTGTCCTGTCTGTCAGCGTGTTGTCAGTCTCCTCTTTGCTATGCGATGTATTTCTCACTGAGTGAGAACATGGTGTGGCGTGAGAGCAGCGTAAGTTAGCTTGTCGGACATATCGACAGTAAGGGGGGCGGGTCTTTGCGAACGGTCAATTCGTTATAAATATCCTGCTTTACAAATATTTTACGTGCACAAAATTGTTCACAACAAGTTCGCAATTCTGTATAATTGTGTTTCTCGGTGCATACAGTAAGTACATCAGCCCCAGAGCACATGAGTAAGTTAATGTTAAGTTATTAATATAGCCTATATCACACCAGGCGCGTAGCCAGTAATGGGCCAGGGCGGCACTGGCCCGCCCACTTTACTCACTGGCCCGCCCAGGCAAGTTTGATCAAAATACATTTTTAGTTTATTTTTATTATTCAAATGTATTTAAGAAAATATGTTAATATAAACCTGAATTATTGTTGACTGGTGTGTGTGTTTAATTTGTTTTCCGAATAAAATGGAATTGTTGAAGCAAGTTGTAGAAAGCCTATGGTTGCTAGGGCGACAGAAGACTCTCTGAGCGGCGGGCTCTGGCGGCCTTTAGCCATAGACTGTAAAAAATAGCAATTAACATCGCCACAATAATGGCTAAACAAGTTTCTTTAATGTTTTATAAAAAAAAAAAAAAAAAAGAGTTGAGGAAGAAGACACGCCATTATTGTGCCGATGTTCAATTGCAGTTAGATCGGCGGGTAAACCCGCGTCAGGCTGACCGGGAGAGAGCACTGGCACTGCCGCCACCGCTCTCTCCCTGGCGGCAGTGCCAGTGCTCTCTCCCGGTCAGCCTGACGCGGGTTTACCCGCCGATCTAACTGCAATTGATGAACCACCTTCACAACCCAATCTGAAGGTATTTCCCTGCACTGTCAAGAATAGAAAATAAAGGAGCTTCTCATCAAAGTGGTATGGACAGTTTTCTTGGTTGTATTTTTTGTAGGTTTTTTTTTGGCACAAAAGCTTAATTTCCACCAGGCTGATTGCATTGTATATGGTTGATTTAACAGAAATTAGGGAGTGTGTTGTTATTTATTTCAAACCGTGCTCTGCTGAGAGTTTTCATTATTTGAATTTCTTTTATTTTTAGCCTAATTTATTTTCGGGTGAACTGTCTTTGCACTGCTGAGTGCTGACTAACCTGAATAAAATAGACAGGTTATTGTCTATGCTGGTGGTTTGTCCAGCCTTTATTGAGCTCTGTTGGTTGAACTTGATGACAGAACAGTGTTTTGTTATTGTCTTTGTCGAATATTGCAAAATAAAGGTGTAACTGTTTTTGCAGTTTGTCTATTCTTTTTTCTACTCTCTAAGGTTTAATTATTAAGTCATATTTTTTCTAAGAAAAACTATAGGCCCACTCACTTTTTCAATGGCCCGCCCAAAATACAATTTCTGCCTACGCCACTGTATCACACTAGCATGAAAGTGCAGTGATGAGCATGTGTTTTTGTCACACCGACAAAAAGTAGGCTAAAAGATAGAACACATGTAATGTTTTTATGTTCCTTTTGTGATCATTAATATATCAATTCTATGATTTTAGTCTATTTTGTGCCAATTCACTTTAATTGAGTTATGTTAGGCTTAGGCTATGTGTTTTTTAGTGAACTTCGGTTTGTAGATTGCACAAGTGTAGTTATTGTAATTATTTTCCAAAATATGTGGATTAAACTTTAAGGGAATTTTAAACTTATATCATTTGCGTTTATGTAAATGCAACATATATGAATATAAATTATGTGCAATATTAAAATCAGGATGTAGTAAATTATTAAATAGTCAGTATACAAATGTGGTGTTATAAATTATATTGAAAGGTGTGTCTAATGTTCATGAATATGGGATTCATGTATGTAATAATGTCCAGTTCTACACCACTGCAAACTACAACCTCAAAAACAAAAAAACAAACTGACATGTAGTTAAATTATACCTCTCTGTCTCTGAGAAGAGTGTGCAATTAAAGTGAAGGGAAAAACACGTCACATAGCTTTACCTGCTGCTCTTCTCTTTTGAATTGTATTTATGCATCATGCAATAGCAGTTTTATTTTTCAAGATGTGGCTTACTGTGATTTAAGACATAATGCAATTCCTGACTAAATCTTAATGTGGTAGCACTTTTTGAAATAATAATATTATTTAGCCTAATAATCTTATTAAAATTTGTAGTAAATAATAACATTATTAATAATTCTGACTTTCTCTTCCACAGAAAAATCTTTATGAAACATTTGAAGAGCACGAAAGAAGAATTGTAGCAGTTTTCACCTAATTCAGGTAACTGAACTGAACAATGAGTCGAGACCTAAAACAGAGGAATCTTATGGATGTTTTACCTTCTGGGAAATGAATTGGCTGTGCAAAATATGCAACTTCAAAACATCAAGAAGATTAGACCTATTAAAACACTATAGATTACAACATGGGCATTTTAGTCGAAACCAGTCCATACCCTGTCTCCATTCTGATTGCCCTTGCACCTTTAGGACATGGGGTGCATTACGGACACATTTGTCCAGGTTTCATCCACAGACAACTAAACCAGGCCAGCTTCTTTCCTTCACATGCATGGTGTGTACTTCTTGCGGTTTCCAAACAGAAAGACAATATTTTGAGCACCTGAGTGTCCACCTTAAAAAGCATGAAACTGTGCCTTGTGCTTTCAAAGATTGCGATTTCAAGACAAACGTATACACAACATTCCACAGTCATAAGAGCAGGAAACATAATCCCCATTCAGTTGAAGATTTTAAGACCTTTGCTTTTCAAGAATACCAAAGCCAAATTGAAGAAGAAAGTGAATCTGAAAGTGAAAACTACCCTGACTCTGTCCTTGAGGAGGATGAAGACTTGAGCAAAACTATTATCAAAAGACTGGGGTTGCTCATCCTTAAATTGGAATGCATTTTCAATGTGTCCAATTCATGCATAAATGAACTACTAGAGGAACTTAATTTCCTTACATCATCTGCATCCGGCCCAGTTATTAAAAACATTATACTGAGCACTTTGAGGAGGCATGGCTGTACTTTTGAAGATTCTGTGATTTCAGAACTGGTGGAAGACCTTTGCCAGCTTAACCCATTCTGTGCAGCTTTAGGGGTGGATGGGCCTTTAAGCACAAACTATAGGAGAGAACAATTTATAAAGGAGCATCTCTCACTTACTGAGCCAGTTGAGTACATACTTGATAGTAGCAGGAAAAGAACCTTCCAGTATGTTCCAATTCTCCCATTATTGTCTCAACTTGTAAGCATGATACTAACATTCCAAAGCCAAAACTCTCTGTGTCCCGAATGACTCAAGTGGCAGTGGAGGTTCTAAAAGACACCATTAAGGAATCATTTGCAAAGAAGTTTCCCAGGACAGCTGTTGTGAACATGACAAACAAAGTCACCATTTTAGGCACTGACTATTGTGCTGGAATGTTGTTGCCTTTTGGATCGACAGGAGGGTTGCCCGACTTTGGAGAAATACTCCAAATAATGGTTGTGCATGAAAATCCTGTCTTTGTTCTGAAGTTGCTAAGTGGGTGGTACCATGAGCACCTAAGGAGCTTCAAAATAGAGCCCACAGGAGAGATTGAAGTCCTTCAATATTCGGAATTGAAAGATGCATACCCCTTGGCTGCATATAATACACTAGATGGTCGTATGGTGTCCCTGAAACACTTCATTTGCATAACAGAGTAGGTTTTACACTTTATTTGAATTATTCATGCCTTTTCAATCATGTGTGGGTGTGCCAAGTAAACGTGTCAAATGTTAACAAACTGCTATCTCTTCTTTTTCTTTTAGCTGAATACATACTGCCAAAAAAAAAAATGTCGGTCCAGTTGCGAGTCATCATTGAAGAAAATAATATCCGAAAATTTACGCTTCCATCGGGAATTCCAAATAAAGTAGAAGATCTTGTTTCTAAAATTGTTCAAATATTCGAATTACAAGGGGAATTTGGACTACTCTATGAAGACAAAAGCTTTGGGAACCAATTTTTCACCGTCACTTCATCTGCCGACCTGGAAGACAAGGCCACCGTGAAATTAGTTAGAAAAGAGCCTTTGATCACCCTCGACTTGCTTCCACTAGATGAATCAGAACCATTCTCTACACTGAGTACCTTTGACACCCACAATGTGGATGACGTTGTCACCTCACTTGCAGATGGGGGTGAACCGTCAAGCTCACAACATAATGTTCTTCTCCCTGAGTCATGTCGCTCTGCTCCATGGCCAGTGCCGTTTCAAGTGCCAAAGTTTTCCCGTGACATTGAACTTATCCTTGCAGAGGCAAACAAATCATATCATGCCTCTGGAACGCACTTTCATGATGCAAGTGTTAAATCTGCAGTAATGCAAGACCTTGCTAAAGCTATTTTCTTTTACACAGCCTACCCTTCAAATATACAAATATCCTCAGTGGTGGAAGCCCTTGTTGAGAAGTTTCCATGCTTGAAGGAGCCTGGGTCCTTTGCAGGGATGTATGGCTGGCAGCAACGCCTCAAGTACAAGATGCACAATTTCCGCGCCAAGCTGAAATCACAAAAATATACATATCCAGAATTGGAAGTAAATACATTAAAGAGGAAGCTACCGACCAATGCAGCACCAGCCAAAAATGTGAAAAGACCAAAGAAAGCGGAAGTGAATTATCTCCCTCCACATCCTGTTGGAGAAAACCAGGACACGTTGGAAAAGGAGAGGCTTGAGTTAGTCGATGAAATGAAGAAGAACAACAACACAAAGGTAATTGAAGAAAAAATGTCAAAAACCTTTTCAATTCGAAGACTGGAGGTTGTGACCATCAGCCCAACTGTCAGTCACTTCAGAGAGAGGTGGCCGGGATTATTCAGCAAGGCTCAAGTAAGAGTGTTTGTCATCTCATTTGTCTAATTAAACTTTAGACCTTTATAATTAGTAACTATAACAGGAAATGTTTGTATTTTTATGTTGTTCCTTTACTAGATCAAAGAGGAGTTCCGACGCATCACAACAATTTCTTTGGAAGAGACATTTATGCTGAATCTGGACAGGTACACACCACGTCTTCTGCAGCTGATGCATGCCAAAGGAGGAGCTTTTGGTACCAGGATGCATCCCCTCCTGAACACTGTGAATGAGGTATCATTGTTTTACTCTTTTCACAATTTTTTTAATACACTCCTGTTCCTTTCCTCTAAAACAAAGGTAAACAATATCCTGACTTAGAAGTAATATAAATACTAGAGGGAAGTAATATTTGTAATATTTCAGTTGAGAGACATTGTCTGAATCCGGTGCTGCACCCTAAAAGGACTTTAGGCGAGGTAAAGGATTAGTTCACCTTAAAATGAAAATGTCCTAATAATTTACTCACCCCAATGCCATCCAAGATATCCATGTCTTTCTTTACTCAGTGGAAGAGAAATTAAGTTTTTTGAGGAAAACATTTCTGGATAATGGACTTCAATGGAACCCAACATTTTGCAGTCCAAATTAATGCAGTTTCAAAGGTCTTTGAAGTGCTTCAACGGGCTGTGCACGATCGCAGCTGAGGAAGAGGGTCTTATCTAGCGAAACGATCGGTCATTTTCTAAAAAAAAAAAAAAAAAAAAAAAAATTTACTTACTTTTTAACTACAATTGTTCGGATTAAGCTGATCTCAATGCGCAGGGAACTACGTCATCACTTTGAAAGGTCACGCTCGACGGCGGCTGTGGAAGTACCGCCCCACTGTTTACGAATGTTACTTCCATCTATGGGTACTTCTGCCGGGACATCGAGCGTGACCTTTCAATGTGATGATGTAGTTCCCTGCGCATTGAGATCAGCTCAGTCCGAACAATTGTAGTTAAAAAGTATGTAATTTATTTATTTTATTTTTTTGAAAATGACCGATCGTTTCGCTAGAGAAGACCCTCTTCCTCAGCTGCGATCGTGCACAGCCTTTTAAGCACTTCAAAGACCTTTGAAACTGCATTGATTTAGACTTCAAAACGTTGGGGTCCATTGAAGTCCATTATTCGAAGAAACATCCAGAAATGTTTTCCTCAAAAAACTTAATTTCTCTTCCACTGAGGAAAGAAAGACATGGATATCTTGGATGGCATTGGGATGAGTAAATTATTAGGAAATTTTCATTTTAAGGTGAACTAATCCTTTAAGTCCTTAAAGGGTAGGGGATGCAACACTACTTTAGCCTATCCACCTTGTTGGATTACATTTTTATTAAATGTTTAATTTAGTTTTTCCACTGCAATAGTATCTAAACTGATAAAGTTTAGTAGACTGATTTATTGAGTCTCCAGCAAAGAGTCTCCGTTCCTGCCAGACCTGTTTTCTCTATTGTGTTTTAAATGAATCAGATCACTTGATTCTCACCTTTCGGAGCCCATACGTTGAATCGTTAGGTTGATTGACTTTCACCTTTTGTCTTTAACGGCTCTGGGATGGCTCTTGGAATTGGAGCTCCTGGCCAGTATCAGCATGTGAATAGTTATGCTGATTCAATTGGACTCAGAGTAGGGTGTGTTCCTACTTCATTTGCATGCTTTGTTCAGAGTCTCCACCTCTATGTAATCCCTCCCCCTTGGAATGTATATAACTACAATGCATACTGTATTAGAGTTAGATCATGTTGGACGTTTCTACAGCCGCGTACGGTGGAGTTCTCAATAAAGAACAACTTCTGTTGAACGCGATCCCGACTGTCTCACTGGTCTCTGCTTCGAACAAAGAAAACTTTACAACAGATGGTGCCTTGGGACCCGGATGGAGAAGGAAACTCAAAGAATTTTAAGCTCAATGAACTGAATCTTGAAACTTCAAGCTCAACAAAAGATTTGACAAAGATTGCCAGACTGAATCTTTCCAGCTTCCTCCAGATTGAAAACTTCAAGCTCAAAGATCTCAACAAAGCTGACTGAGTTCCAGACTGAATCTTGAAACTTCAAGCTCAAAGATCTCAACAAAGCTGACTGAGTTCCAGACGAAATTTTTCTGTACAACCAACGATTCGGTGAGTTTACACTCCATTCAAAGAACCAATGCAGACCAGTACAAATGTTTTCCTCTGCACCGTTCAGAGAAGTAGTTAACAAACAGCTGTAGAGTTTGGTTAACTAAAGATAAGCCTCTAAAAAGTTTTCTTTTAGAGATGAAATTTACCCCCTGTTGTTGGCAGGGAAGATTAACAGTTACATGTTAATATTGTGTGTATGCTCTTGCTAGAGAAGACCTATCTGTAAGCTAGAGAATTAGCTTTAGAATTAGATTTAGCCTCATGTGCTAATAAGATTGTACCCTCTGTTTGCAAGACAGTAGAGAGAAGTTTTTTTTTAGTGTTTTGTTTGTGGTAACAGAAATTCACAAAATGTTTAGGAAAAGTACTAGACAGATTACACCTTTTTGGACAGATAGTGAATTCAAGTCTTTGTTATCAGAGCACATGGACTCAATCGTGACTGAGGAAGTCAGATTGAATTTAACAAAGAAATTTGGCATTGATCCAGTCAAAGTTTGGTCAATCGAAGATTGTAAGAAGGTACTAGGAGAAAGTATTCGCAAGAACAGTGTCAAAGGCATTATCTTCTGTCACAGAGAATTTAGTTTATCCATTGTACAAGAACAAGCTCGTTGTATAGATAAGTTGAAAGAACAGAACAAACAATTGCTTACTCAAGTGTCCTGTTTCACGAAAACGGTGGGCCTCAAGGCCTCAACCAAATGTGACTCAGAAAACCAACAGTCAGATGAAAGCTATCCTGATTTACAGTCTTTTGATAGTATAGAGGGCAATGTCAATGCAGATGTAAATGCAGTTGAAGTGTGCGTAGCTAGACAAAAGCCTCAGGGAAAAGGTGTTGATACAGTTTCATTTGCAACCCCCATATTGCAGCCACAAGCAGTCAAAACATCTTTATGTCCTAAAGATATTGAGAGAATTGCTGAAAGTTTGCCATCAGTGCAAAGAAATTTTTCTGAGTTTAGGAGAGAGTTGTCCAAAAAGATGCGGCTCTACGATATGTCTCTAGCTGAAGTCACTCAGCTAATATCACAGATCTTGACTGAGTCAGAATTCAATGATTTTGAAAGTGCTGTAAACAATTCTGAGTTTCAAAATGCCAGAAAAGATGAATTGAGAGATGGAGTTTTGAGAGTGTTAACGAACATTGTTGGACCGAACGTGGACTGGTCAAAGATCACTAGTTTGGTACAGAAGAAGGGGGAAACTGTTTGTGATTACACAGAAAGATTTTGCCAGACCGCTGCCGCTTACAGCGGAATTGCTGACACGCCAGAGAAGGTGTTAGGTGATAATGGCCCTTTGGTTCGCACATGGTTTCATTGTCTTTTGCCAGAACACAGAAAGGCGTTGCCTTACTTAAACATCACATGGTGTACGAGAACCCTGGAAGACAACTTGGACAGTTTAGCTATTTGGGAAAGAGATTCTGATGTCAAAGAGAGAGTAAGAATTGCAGCAGTTTCTGTTAAGGTCAACTCAGAGAAGCCAAAGAAACGCAAAAGTCCTAGAGAAGCCAGTTGTTCTTACTGTGGCAAGCACGGACATTTTGGAAATGAGTGTAGGAAAAGCAAAAAGAACTTTAAAGATGTAAATAAGGTTACTCAGCTTCTGCTTAGCCTGCTTGATACTCTGAAGCAACCCCTCCCCTCCTCGTTAGACTCGTGGGGCAACTTGATAAGGTGTTAACCATTTGGGCTGTGAGTGCTTAATTTCCCCAGAAACAACAACAAAGATGAAAGACTGATTTTTGTTTAATAGAACAAAAGGAAAGTGACTGTTTCAGCCTTCTTTTAGGGGACCCTGGTTAAGTAAGACTCACAGCCTTAAATGTTATGCCATAGAATATTGCAGTCAGACAACCATCCTCTGTTAATGATGTCTAGTAGGACTGATGTTTCACTGGAGAATGAAAATGTGCCAATTTTCTCACACACTGTACAGTGTGTACACAACACAGGGACAGAATAGGACACGGTTCAGTGAGGGCCCTGGAAAGAACTGACGCAACAGGCGTTCGGGGGTGAACCCAGGGTGAAGACACTACCTCATAGGCCTTTCCCCATTTAGTCCATCCTTACCTCACTGGTCCATAGGTGTCAAATAAATTAAGAAATAGGGAAAGAATGAAACAACAACAGCAGACTCTGAAAATGCTACAACCCTAGTGTTTAAACAAATACTGCTACAACCCTAGTGTTTGGACAAATACTGCTCTGTCGTCTCTTGTTTTCTTTCTTCCTCTTTGCAGATAAACACTTGATGGCTCTCCTGAGACCCATATGCAAAGACCTCCTCACCTGCATATGAAGCCACAACCTCAAGAAAACAACTAGACCCACTGCCGAGCCAACCAACACAGAAGAAAAATACACAACGCAGAGACATACGAAACCTTCAGTCATCCATCGACATGATCAAGACTACAAGCCTGCACCATTACATGAGTGCTGCACTAATGTCAAGTTAACCAACAAGCAATCTTGATCTTTCAACAAAATTACACACCAGATGACTGAAGATAATTCTTCATGGTTCAGAAACTTGTTCACGAGAAAATGAGTTCCAACCATAAAAGAAAAAGAAAAAAATACACAGCGCAGAGACTTCACGGACCCTAATCGCATGTTCGTTTCTGTGTCAACATGCAATTACAGAAAATCAACACAGAACATGTGCGACTTATGGAAGAAGGAAGTCCATGCATGAATACTGCTGGTCTGCCGTTTCTTTGTTTTATTGTGTTACAGGTATGTGTGTATGCCATGATGTCTTCACAAGCGGCATCCTGGTATAAAACATCACCTCAGATTTCCATGAACAAGCCTCATGAGGGACAAGTCATCAGAGCGACTCTACGTGACAAATGGACTCTACAGGAAACAGACTTCACAGCTATTCAGGCGCCATGGACTTTCAAGACTTCCACTCTTATGCTACATGGTTTTCTGTGTAATCATGTAGTTTATATGACATTTTACACCCTGCGTCGCAGGTGTCAACAGTTATGGTTTTGAGAAGAACTATGACACTCATGTAAATCAAGGACACAACACAGAATAAGTTATACGTGCCTGTAACTTACACAAGTTACAAGAATTAACTTTTAAGTGTATAAATTTGTATTTTTGTGAGAGTTATTAGAACTCTCAAAGGGGGAAGTGTTGGATTACATTTTTATTAAATGTTTAATTTAGTTTTTCCACTGCAATAGTATCTAAACTGATAAAGTTTAGTAGACTGATTTATTGAGTCTCCAGCAAAGAGTCTCCGTTCCTGCCAGACCTGTTTTCTCTATTGTGTTTTAAATGAATCAGATCACTTGATTCTCACCTTTCGGAGCCCATACGTTGAATCGTTAGGTTGATTGACTTTCACCTTTTGTCTTTAACGGCTCTGGGATGGCTCTTGGAATTGGAGCTCCTGGCCAGTATCAGCATGTGAATAGTTATGCTGATTCAATTGGACTCAGAGTAGGGTGTGTTCCTACTTCATTTGCATGCTTTGTTCAGAGTCTCCACCTCTATGTAATCCCTCCCCCTTGGAATGTATATAACTACAATGCATACTGTATTAGAGTTAGATCATGTTGGACGTTTCTACAGCCGCGTACGGTGGAGTTCTCAATAAAGAACAACTTCTGTTGAACGCGATCCCGACTGTCTCACTGGTCTCTGCTTCGAACAAAGAAAACTTTACAACAACCTTATTCTGCTCTAAACAATCCGCGCTGCCATAACGACGACTCCGGTTGCCTACTTCCGGTTTGTAGCGCTTGACCTGTACTAGCAGCGAGAAAATGAGTTCAGGCTGTTGTTGGTTGTTTTAACAATTCAAAGAAGATTTCAAACTTTTTAGAGACTGAGTGTTTAGAGCATAAGATAAGAAGGAGATGATGCCCATGTCCGGTTCCGTATCGGATACATTCAATAAAGTAAACGTTTAGAGTGGTTAGCTGCGTTAAAACTGAAGCATAAGGAAAAAACCTCTTGTGTCTGTCTCAGCGCAAGCTCTCCTCGACTCTGGCTCAGCGGGTAACTTCATTTCAACTCAGCTCCTTCAAAAATTGAACGTCCATAAGCGCCGGAGTCATCAAGATCTCAGAGTCCAAACCATCCAGGGAAAACCGCTGGATTGAGGTTTCACCATTTCACTCCCACACTGACATAGGCTGCTTACACTCAGAGAACATCTCTTTCATGGTGCTGGAGGAGTCCACTGCTGAGCTCATCCTAGGACGCCCTTGGATGGTACAACATCAACCCACCATCGACTGGAAATCCAGGGAGGTCCTTCGCTGAGGGGAGAACTGTTCTCATACCTGTCTAGCTCTGGTTAAGAAGATCCAGAGAATTCCCTCTTCTCCTTTGTCTTCAGTGGGAAGACCCAAGATTCCCGTTTGCTCCACTTCCATTGAGAGTCCAGAAGTCCAGCACCAGGTGGAGATTCCTGCAGAGTACAGGGCGTTCCAGGATGTGTTCAAGCAGTTGGCCACCAAGCTACCACCTCACCGGCCATGGGACTGCGCCATCGACCTGCTACCTGGAGCCACTCTACCTAAAGGCTGTGTTTATCCTCTGTCCATCCCGGAGCAGAAGGCCATGTAGGAGTATGTGGAGGAAGCTCTTCAGCAGCAGTTCATTGCTCAGTCTGCGCCATAACCAACACCCCCAGAAGGCTCCCGGAGGGCAAGCTCGTGCCGCTTCCCATCCTACAACGACCGTGGTCCCACATTGGAATTGATTTCATGACTGACCTTCCCAGATCCAATAACCACACCTGTATAATTTTTCCAGCTCTCCTCACTCAATTCCATGCCGACCATCCTGATCACCCTGCCCCCAGGGGTCGTGGTAGACCTCGTCGCCGTCTTCGTCCCTCTTCACAGTCGTCAAGAGCCGCCTCGGGAGAGGGGGTACTGTCAGGGTTCCACCAGATGCACTCACTCCTCCCACTTGCTCACCTCCGGAGTACTAATCATCATCACCTACATCTCATCATTCCACCACCCTTTATATTCAGCTCCTCTTCTCACACTCATTTGTCTCGTCTCTACAAGACACACAGACCCTCTTACACTACTTACCCGCTACTCACCTGAGATTCATCCGCCTTCCGTCTACATCCGAAGCTCCGTCTGCCTTCAGTCTTCAGCCCTCTTCCTGAGATCTTTCAGCCACCATCTGAAACAGAGACTGATTATTCTTCAGTTAAAGGAGAACTCGGCAACTCTAGCGAACTCTAGTCACTTCTTCGATGATTTTCCCTTTTGTTGTCGCATGTTTTCCCCACGAGCTCCCCCTACAGCTGTGGGGGGGGGCGTATATTTCACAACACGGTCGTAAAAAACTCACTTGCGGCGGCCTCCTCCCCCTCTCTACCGCTGCTCATGTGCGTTTGTTTTGATCGGAGCAAGCCAACTGTATCGTGTGGAACTATATCTACCGAGGTGGGTAATCTGCTAATACATCATACATGCGTGTGTGTTTATGTCAAATTGCCGTAAAGCAATTCGTGTTTCGCGCTCGTTCTCATTCTCGCTTCTCACGAGACTTCCAATTTCTATCTTGCCGGGACGGTAGTCCCCAAGTTGCAAGGTTGGTTTTCTGCCTGGGAATGCTGGGGGGAGCGGGGAAAGTCACCAATATCCCCAGAACAGGTTGTTTAACCATCCAAATGATTTCTAGACAGTTTTATTACGTTAAAAAAGTTACCAAGTTCTCCTTTAAGGGTGCTTTCACATGCGGCAATCGCACTCGGGTGCGCACCAAAAGCGGACCGAGACCATCTCTTGGAGGAGGTCTCGGTACGCTTTCAAACGAACTCTGGAGCGGTTCGTTTGTGGTGAGAACGTGATCGACCTCGAACAGAACCAACTGCTAAATAACTGCGCATTTTTGGACTAAACCAGCTGCCATAGTCAGCTGCGCTGTGCATTATGTCACTGTTTAGCAACATTAATGCATGCGTCGCCTCCTCCTGAAGTGACTCGCCGTGTGCATTGCATAAAACTTTTAAACCGCATCCTCGCTTCATTCTCAGATGTTATTGTTTGCCTAAAGTGGTGTAGACAAGCTATATAATAAAGTATGACTACAATCAGCCCATGCAGTCGTCTCTCCATAGTAAAAAGTGGCTTGTTGTTGCCAGATTTTCCTCTTTGTTTAATTCCGGGAGTTCTGTTGGAATTTTCCCGCACGTTGATTCTGACAATCGAAGTGCAGTTATGAAAATACGTTCAAGACCCATCTGGCCAACGAGTGATGTGGATGTTGTCAGATGACTGCATTTTGGTTTGTTTCATAAACTGATCCGGACCAGAGCGATAAGTGTGGTGTGAAAAGGAACCAAAACGCCTGAAAAATGCTACAAAGTATAATTTTTCTCCCTTGGTCCGGACCAAATGAACCGAACTACAGATGTGAAAGCACCCTAAATTCCTGTCTCATTATTATCTGCTTGCATACTTACCATATGTCCATCTGGTTCCGTGTTTCTGTTAATAAAGCTACATTTCACTTACTACCTGTCTGACTCCTGTTCCATCCGTGACAATTCTAAGTCGTGTTTAGCACTAATATCCACTGAAAACACTTGTTTGCTTTTTCTGAACTTGTGCATGTGTTGTCAGATTTTTTTTTTTTCTTAATTAGCTTGTCTTGGTCTATTTGCATGTTTTCTTAAATTGTAGCACTTTGACCTGAAATTGAGCTCAAAGGGCCACTGTATTTGTCACTAAAATGAATCTCCTTTTAGTTACAGAGTGTTGAGAAAAAAAGGGATGCAGTTGTCTGTTGCCTCATTGAGTACCTTGGGGAAAACCAAGAAGAGCTCTTCCAAGACTGCCAGGTATATTATAAAATGACTGATCAATGTTTTGACATTTATTGTCGTAAATTTGACTTTATTCACAAAATATTACGAGTTTATTCTCGTAATGTTTCCACATTATATTCGTAACTTTGACTTTATGCTCAAAATATTATGACTTTAATCTTGTATCGCTACAGCTTTATTATCGTAATCTAAGTTTTTTTTTTTTTAGGAATGAAATATGATCAATAAGAGAAAAACACTGTTAATAAGTAGATGAGCACTGGACTTGATGGGGAATAGGCTTGCTGCGATAGTCAGTGTTACCGGTGTTCAGCCGCAACACCGGTTACATCACTTTCCCACCGCGACTTTCAAATGAGTGATTTAAAAGTGAGGTGCAAACCCCCCCCAATCAGAATGCACAGTTAGATATATATTTATAGGAACATTGCAGCAGGTTCAAGATAATTCATGTTAACGCAGAGATAATTAGAGCAATAATTAATGTTGATGACAATGTTGACAGTTGATGGTAGCCATTACCTTCCATAGTAGGGAACAAATACAATAGAATTCAATGAGTACCATCAAATGTGTTTAACAGAAGAAAGAAACTCATACAAGTTTGGAACAACTTGAAGGCGAGTAAATGATTACATAATTTTCATTTTGAATGAACTAACCCTACAATACTTATGTGTGAGCATTTATTATGCTTAACTAAATTATGCTTAATATTATTAAAATATATTGAACGGGATGTTGACATTCATTTCCTTTTTAGTTTTTACTTGTATAATTGTTTAATATTAAGCATTTCACATTTTATCTGGAACATTGGCAAGTTAATGTTTGTTCATGAAAGATACAGATAAGGGACATTTAATTATGAAAATCTAAATGTTCACCTATATAATCAGGTAGTAGCAACTCTGTTATCCCTTTGTTCTATGGTGACATATTTATTTCCTGAATGTTCCAGGATGACCATCTATTCCAATCCTTACAAGATAATTCCATCTAAAGTAAAGGATTAGATTGGTAATTGTTTTATTATGGGATACTGGGGTCAAGAATTCAAGTATTGCTTTCGATATTTATTTATTTATTTATTTATTTATTTATTTATTTAATTTTTTTACCTGTTGAAATTGAAGTGCTGATTTGAAACCCTGCTTTGTCTTGAAATAAATGACGTGACCAAAAAGAAAACTGTTTTGGAACAAAATGTGGTTAATATGCTTAAACTTGAAAAAATGATTTTCTTTTTCTTTTTAACAGGAGGACGAACTTGAGGGCCACACAAACCAAATAATGAAAGTTTTTGTGATTCATAATCCCACAGCCGAGGAGGACCCATCAGATGTGTGGGTTGTTATAGAGGGCAACAAAGTACTGACTGGATGTGGAAACAAAACCACAGCATGCATTCTGTTGATGGGGCTGATGTATGCCCTCAACCTGGAGTACCCCAAAACCCTTAAATACACGTTTGACGTGTTCCAAAAACTTTTTTTGGAACTTGATGCAGCAAAACCACTCAAAAAGGTTCAAAGCCTCAAGTGCAAATTAATGGAATGAGCTGTTGTACTGACACAGACTGTTTCATCCCATGGAGACCTGTTTATAATTAGAAGTTTAAAGTTGTTAGTGATTTAGGCATGATTCTTCTTTTTGGGGGGAATTCTGTTTTTCCCAATTTTCGGTTTCACTTTTAAAGTGTGGCCTTGCGTTCCCTCTGCAGTGGTTCAAACAAAGTTTACAGACTCAAGGCTGCAGTTCGTGTCTGCTGTTAAAGTGGGGGAGTGAGGATGTGTGAAGACAAGTGAGGTTCTTTATTTGCATGATTTTGAAGACCATGATTAATAAGAGTCTCAGACCATCAGCAGAACGACCACAGTTGGTCAACAGATTTGTCTTTGTTTTGTTTTTTTGTATTAGTTTTAAGAATTGTAAATTATTTGTTGTCAATTGAAATTAATGAAATGAGTTGTTGTACTGGCAAAGACTGTTTCATCCCCTGGAAACCAGTTTATTTTTTAATTAGAAGTTAAGAAGTTGTTAGTGATTTGTTATGTCTTTTGAAGTGAAATGTTGTACCTTATGCATTAAAGGTATAGTTAATCCAAAATGAAAATTATGTAATCATTTACTCACCCTCATGTTGTTCCAAACCTGTATGAGTTTCTCTGTTCTATTGAACACAAAAGATGATATTTTGAACAATGTTGGTAACCAAACAGTGATGGTAGCCATTGACTTCCATAGTAGGAAAAAATACTATGTAAATCAATGAGTACCATCAACTGTTTCATTACCAACATTGTTCAAAATATCATCTTTTGTGTTCAATAGAACAGAGAAACTCATACAGGTTTGAAACAACATGAGGGTGAGTAAATGATTACATAATTTTCATTTTGGATGAACTATACCTTTAATATTTTATTAAATTAAATGTTTTTATCCATAATATTTGGTCAATAAAGAGTAATTTGACCAATAAATTACTGTGTCCCATGTCTGGCCATTTTTAGGTAAATTTAACCATCTCTGAAAAAGTAATGTTCAAATATTTATATTTACTACTTATTATTAATAATAATTAAGTAGATTAACTGTTTTCTGCTAATAATAGAGTAATTATTACTCAATTTTTATAAGTAATTAGCTGTGTAATGTATTGAGAAATATTAGGTAGATTTTACCTAATTTCGTTTAGTATATCATAGCTGTTAAAGTCAGGTACTCCTTACTCAAAAATATAGGATGAAATCTACCCAAACAAAATGAGTGCAAATTGTTACCTCACTTTTATTGAGTAGATTCTATAGGTTTGTTTTTACAGTGTAACTTTCACTTTTATGCCGATGACACTCAGATATATATACATTCAAAACCTGATGTCAATATGCCTGTGTCTTTCCTTTCTCAATGTTTTACTGAGATTAAGAAATGGATGTCTGAAAATTTTCTCTGTCTAAACAATGACAAGACTGAAGTGATGCTTATTGGTTCACCTCATCAGTTGCGTAAAGCAGAGTCCATAACCTTAAGTGTGAATGGCTCTGCTTTGCAATTAAAAACTAAATTAAAAAATCTGAGGGTGATATTTGATGCCAATTTAACATTTGACCATCATGTTCGTAACACAGTCAAAACATCATTTTTTCATCTCAGAAACATTGCTAAATTGCGTCCTATGTTGACTTTCTCTGTAGCTGAAAAATTAATCAACACCTTTGTTTCTTCACGTATTGATTACTGTAATGCTTTGCTGGCTGGAGTATCTAAAGCTACCTTAAAGGAACACTCCACCGTTTTTTGAAATAGGGCTTATTCACATTCTTTCCCACATTTAGATAGGTGGGTAACTGCATTTTTGTCTCAGTGCATGCATTGTTTTAGTTTGACAGGGTCGGCGATAGCTTAGCTTAGCATAATGAATGGAATCCTTTGTTGCCAGCTTGCATGCCCTGAGTAAAAGTGATAAAAAAAAAACCCGACGTAATTACTTCTTGTGGCCTGCGTATTCACAACGAGTACAAATAGCGATGCAGATTAACACAAGGTCATTTCCTAGGCAGATATTGACTTGGGACTATATTATGGGGAAGCACAGGCGAAGCACTGCTACTTGGGTGCAGAGATATCACGTAACACATGAAATCCCACGACTTCCGTCAACACACCGGTGTGAATAGTAGCTGCCTGACTATTTTCCCAACAGTACATGAATGGCGATGAACATGGCTGATTTTGTGTGAGCCAGAACCATACCTATATGTACAAGAGTTTACAGAAAATTTGTGGAAATAGAACGACAGGAGGAGGTTGCGATCGCTCAACAGCCCGAGGACGTGAGGATGAGAGCCAACACGAACTGGTGGTGTGAATGTGGGGAAATATGCCAATCTATCCCGACTGAAATAGTGTCTGTGCCGTGGAGAGTGGGACAAGTTTTTGCCATCGATGACCAGGCTCAGCGCGTCAGATCAAGATGAGCGTGCCCGCAGTTATGTCACAGCTAACTTACCGAGGATTTCACGGCGCTGATCCATCAGGTAGTTTTCGATATTTTTTCCCGGTGTGATAAAGTGAACTGGAAAAAACGCCCCACGCCGAATAGACCAAATGGACAGCTGTCCACAGAGTAAGTGATTATTTTAAACATGACACATGTATAGTAAACTGCTTGTAGCCTTCTCCTCATAGTACAGTAGTTATACTAAAACTCCCGAGTCAAAAGAACCAGGCTAACTCGGTGAGAGAAATATAGCTAACTTAGCCCTCAGTCATTTCATTTTACAGGTAACGATTTTATTTTAGTTTGGTTGTTCATGCTAAACAGGTTGAATTCAACATGAGGTTACACTAGAGGAGGCTAACGTTATTTGAACCGTAGTCTATATACAGCTTCTCAGCATCTATCTTACAACCGAATAAAGACACAGATTAACATAAGGAAGAGTAATAAAAGACAACTTACATGTGCACTTTGTTCTGCCTGTGCTTTGAAAATAGATGGGATGGGACAGCCATATGTTTCAGACATAACGTTAGTACCGTCTTTCTGGGCCCATATTACATTTTTTCAAAGTAACTTAGTCCTCCGGTGCAAAATGCTCTTCGCAAACACGATACTGTTTGATTTTGTAAAGAGGCGTTGAAGTACAGCAGCTAGCCATTTATTTCTCAGTTCCACATTTAATGGAATTCTGTGAAACATTACATTTGTGTATGTCCTTTGCTTGTTCTCACAACCTTTTGCTACTCAGGTAATTACCATGTTTGCTGTAACTGTAGCTGTAACTTCTCAAAAAACAAAACAAAAAAAAAAAACAATCCAAAAGCGAAGACACTCGGTGCAGGTCACGCGTGTTGTTCTTCTTCTTCTGTGTTTTGACTCGTTGCACGCCGGTATGTTGATGGAAGTCGTGGGATTTCATGTGTTGCGTGATATCTAAGTAGCAGTGCTTCGCCTGTGCTTCCCCCTAATATAGTCCCAAGTCAGTATCTGCCTAGGAAATCGCCTAGTGTTAATCTGCATCGCTATTTGTACTCGTTGTGAATATGCAGGCCACAAGAAGTAATTACGTGTTTTTTTTTGTTGTTTTTTTATCACTTTTACTCAGGGCATGCAAGCTGGCAACAAAGGATTCCATTCATTGTGCTAAGATAAGCTAGCGCCGACACTGTCAAACTAAAACAATGCATGCACTGAGACAAAAATGCAGTTACCCACCTATCTAAATGTGGGAAAGAATGTGAATAAGCCCTATTTCAAAAAACGGTGGAGTGTTCCTTTAAGCAAATTACAGCTCGTACAAAATTCAGCTGCTAGAATTCTTACAAGGACCAGTGCAAGGGAGCACATCACACCTGTCCTGGAAAAATTGCACTGGCTTCCTGTTAGTTTAATATCGATTTTAAAATTCTCATGCTCACTTATAAGGCCTTGAATAATCTGGCCCCTCAATATTTGTGTGAGCTTCTAACCCCCTACACTCCTACACGTGCTTTACGCTCCTCTGAAGCTGGTCTACTAACTGTCCAAACAACACGGCTAAAAACTATGGGTGATCGGGCTTTTTCTTCTTTGGCTCCTAAATTGTGGAATTCCCTGCCCTCTGAGATTAGGAATGCAGAATCCCTTAGTGTTTTTAAATCATCCCTTAAAACTTACTTTTTTAGGGTAGCGTTTGTGTGATTCATATCATTACTATGCTTGCTTTTTTATTGAATTTTTATTTTTTGTTTGGTTAGTTTTTTAATGCCTGCACTGTTATATGTACCTTTTAATTTCATATTTTTATGTAAAGCGCTTTGAGATGCTACTTTTAAAGGCGCTATATAAAATAGTTTATTATTATTATTATTATAAAATTCATAAAAAATAAAACACAGACTTACCTTGACCAGAGTGTGTGTTCCTCCCATCAGACTCAGACGCCTACAGGTTAAAGGAGTGAAAAAATCTAAGTTGGTTCCAACCTCCTTCTCTATTTCTGGCTTCATCTGAATAAAATAAAAAAATCACATTTTATATTCATCTATATTATTATCATTTTTTCAAAAAGATTGATTTAATTAGTCTCTATGGAGTTATGTGACGCCTATCCTTCGGATACCAGAAAAATCATGTAAAAAATATTGTGACTTTGAGTGAAAAGTAAAACAGTTCTTTTAAAAATGACAACAAATAAGTTTCCCCACACATTTTATAGCACCAAAATAGATCATTTTACTAGACTGTGTTTTAACAAAAACTGCATGAGTGATTTTCTGTCTCCTACCTCAAAGCAGAACTTCTTCACGTCTTCAGTGACGAGCTCCTCTGTGCTCCATTCTCCATGTTCTGGCATTGCTGTAGTCATTGTGCTGGGGATCAAAGCCCGGATGAAATAAACTGTATTATCAGGCAGTTTGTCTCACAGATTGATTCTGGTCCACTATTTATGCTGCCAAAATCACGTGACATCAGTCGTCATTGTAATTCCATGTAATCACATCAAAGGGAGTTTTACTAGGGAGATGTTGTAATATTTAGTTCCTGTGAAAAAACTGATTTATTACAGATAAATAAGGACACAACAGAGCAGACAATGAGTGAATAACATATGCCAGTGTAAGAATTCATTTTCCTGCTAAGACAAAAGCTGAGATAAAACTCACCCTGCAATAAAGCAATAAAACGCACCCTGGACAGAAGATCGCAGAGAAAGAGCACAGGACATTTTCTTGTCCAAACTTTTCTCCTTCCTTATCTCTGCATCTCCCTCTCCCTCCTCCCTTCCGTTCCTCCTGATTCAAGTCACTAAAAGTTCACTGAGTATGTCTATATATCACATATGATGTATCTGTTGTTTTTCCTTTTCATGTTTGGTATCATTTTAAATGTCTCAGTGCGATTGGTAAAATGGTCTTAATTTCATTGCAGTCATTGGTATTATGAGAAAGATTGAAAACTTCTGTTCTCCTCTTTGAGTGGTGTCTCTTCAAGATATCTGTTGATTCTCTCCTCTCCCCCGAAACCAGGTGTCACCCCCTGGGGTGCATGAATTGACCCAAAACAACTCTAAAAAATATTGTACAAGCCTTTTGTTCTGGTCTGGGTATATAATGGCAAGTGGCAGAGCAGTCTGTGTGAACCTGTACTGTGTCAGTGTTTTCCCGAGTCTTACACACTCACACACCACTGTAAGAAGATTAATGTGTAGTCTGGTGTTCCCGCAAATCTCTTCCAGGATAGATCAAACCGAAGGCACTAATGAATGGAGCATGGAGCACATCATTAAGGAGACCTTCCGATTTCTGACTATCACTGACTTAGCACGCTGCATTTTGCGACTATTAAAAAAATGACACCTTTTGTTATGAGTCAGCAGAGAGCGGCCGCTTAAGGGTAAAATAGTTCGCACTGCATCCTCTGACTATTTCAGAACTGGCTAAGTTTGTGATCGTGAGCGCACATTCACGACGTGACGTCTCAAAGCAATACCGGGTCCTAATGAATAAATATTTGAAAATAGGGATATTCAGAATAATCAAAGATCTAAATGATAATCAAAATGTATGATTATTTTCTAATAAGAAACACGATCTAAATTTGATTATCATTTGAGATTGGAGTCAGATTAAGCGTAGAGCTAAAGTAATATTGAAACTAAATTCTAATAAATAAAGTGAACTTCACCGGAGCACTGAACAGACATACACGCATTATACCTTCGCCCAATGGCTGGTCTTTACACCAGTTTAGGCTAATACAGTTTTTTACTCTTTGATGACTATCACTTTAAAATGGACCCACAAAACCATAACGTTTTTCCTTATTGTATTTAGTTGGCAAAATACAGAGCAATGTTTAACAGTTTAGAGAATCTGAGATAAAGAACTACTGCTTACTTAAATGAATACGTGTGTGTGTGTGTGTGCGTGTGTGTCCAAAATACAATTTATATTATCTGTTTTCTATGTGAATAAAGTAAAAAGTAATTTATTCCTGTGATTCAAAGCTGAATTTTCAGCATCATTACTCCAGTCTTCAGGGTCACATGATCCTTCAGAAATCACTCTAATATGATGATTTGATGCTCAAGAAACATTATCAATGTTGAAAACAGTTAAACAGGGAAAAGTAAGTTTTTACTGTAAAACAGTGTTTTAAAAGCAGAGCTCTTCTCAAATCTGTAAGTGTTTGAGTCTCACCGTCATAATGATGTGCGGGAAAGACAAACTGGACCTTATAGCTCCATTTCAATGTCAGCACTTCATTTTATAGAAATTGTTTACAGTCTGATGACTTGGTTGTTACCATAAATAATCAATGTAAAAATTAAACAAACTGCCACAGTATTATCAGTGTGAATCATGGATGGTAACACACACAGCATTCATAGAAATAAAATAAAAACATTATGCTCTATGTATTTTTAACAATAAGCATTACACATTATATATACACAACATGATTGTCAGGTTTAGTGAAGACTCAGGGAGGGGAGTAAGATCAACAATGATTTATTGAGAACAGAAGCACAGAACCAGCTGATGTTAAGGTAGGTAATGCAGTACTGAGATGATAAATGAACTGAGCTGAATGAGTAATATGAATGTCTTTGCAGGTAGAGATTAAAACCAGAGCGGAGAACGGACGATGATGTTGATCAGCAGAGATGGCAGATGGTAGACGGGAATAGGAGACTGAAGAGGATGATCACAGGTAGGTAGCTCGGGTAAGTCTTTAGAGTGAGTCTTGTGCATCTATTGGCGCTTTTCCATTACCAGTACCAGCTCGACTCGACTCGACTCAACTCACTTTTCGCTCCGTTTTCCATTGCAGATAGCAGAGATGGGGGACTCGAGTCACATGACTTGACTCGAGTCAGACTCGAGTCGCAAATTTAAGGACTTGAGACTTGCTTGACTAAATTAATAAAATGACTCGACTTGACTTTGACTTGAGATCCAATGACTCGAGACTTGACTTGAAATGTATGACTCGAGAATGACTTAATATACATTTTTATATAAATCATCGCAACATCAATTGCTGAACAAAATGAAAGCAACGGAACCATTGACGCCAGTCATCAGATTCTGCGCGATTGCGTGACGCTGCACAAGCCCAGAAAAAACATAGGCTGAGTCCCAATTCGCCTACTTATACTACGACCTAAAAGTATGTACTTTTTTTGTGAGGAAAAAGTACATACTTTTGAGTGAGTAGCAAAAGAGTATGCATGTTCTGGGACATACTTCGATGACGTCATGCAACGTGAACGAGAACGTGGTTGCCTAGTTACACACACCGCGACTGTTAACAAAACATTTTACGTTTCATTCATTATTATATGTCCAATATAATTGTATTTACTATTCCCATCTTTTTTTTCCACAATACATTTACAATGTGTTCTACCAAATTGAGGAGTGAAGCAGGGCGTCGTCGTCGTAGATCAACCAAACGCAGGTCGTTTGTGAGGCGGCTGGTTCTGACGTTCATGTGCAATGTGTGTAACTTAACGAAAGCTACTTATTTTCTGAGTTAAAATATTTAAAATTTATAGTATAACTATTGTTTAACGTATTTTATACTTCTGTATAATACTCAAAAATACCCAGATGAAAATGAACCAACTAATTCTAGTTTCGCATACTATTTAGGACGGATAGTATGCGAATTGGGACTCAGCCATACATCGCGGTGAGCGCGCTAAATACAAAAACATCTCCCAGCATCGTTTCTTTTTGGATATAAACACTAGAAATTGACCATATTCATACAAGAAGATTTGCTGTACGCATAATAACTGGCAAGGGATATCGGACGACCATCACAACCTCGAACAGTCGAACTTCATTCACCACGTCTAAAAGTGAGATATGGCTTGTTTAACCTGTTTGTTATAGTTAATTTGACTGGTCATCATGCCTCTTTATACACAATTATGTTTTCAAATGTAGCTTAATGTTGTCAATATCCAAATGATAATTAATGATGGCATATGTTTTGTATAACATTTGCCACATTTCTTTCAAATCATGCTTTAAAGCCAAATATGTCGTTCTTTCCAATGACGAAAAACAACATAGAAAACTGTTAATGTTTTGTCGTGTTTTATGTTTCTCTTAATGCAGGGTCAGATGTTATCAGGGGGTTGGGTACAAAATGCCAGCAGAATTAATATAAAAAATGCCCTAGTATGAGTTATTTTTATAATTATAGCATGTGATATTAACAAAATATTTCCAGAATATTGGCGCGATTGCAAATGTGATAAGGATTTTATAAAACAGTTCAGTAAACAAAGAGTGAATATTTTGATGTGACATTTTAGACATAATATTCCAAATATTCTCTGTTTTTGCTCTATTTCTCCAATGACAATAGTTCCAAACAAGCCACAGAAAGAGTTATGAGCATCTGAACAAATTCGTTTGCTTAGTTCCAGAACGATTTTGCCATTTTAAACAAATCAGTTGTTATGACATTTACTATGAAACCAATGTAATTAATGCATCACACTTGTGAATTTACCTTCAAATGTTTTATCTTCAAAACATTTTGTATCATTGTTATTATAATAATAATAATTATTCCAAATTTTGATAATCATAAATGCATGCTAATAAATTCTATGAATATTATGATATAAATGTATAAGAAAGGTAATCATTTTTGAGGGAAAAATGAATAAGTTTGAGGCCAATATAAACTACTTTTTTTTGTTTGGTATAGTAACTTGACTTCGACTTGACTTGACCCTTAGCAAGACTCGACTTGACTTGCTTGAAGTGAACCACTGACTTGACTTGACTTGACTTGGTTTGTGTGTACTGCGACTTAGACTTGCTTGAGACTTGATGTATAGGGACTTGAGACTTGCTTGTGACTTGAACATGTGTGACTTACTCCCACCTCTGGCAGATAGTACCTCCACAATAGTACCTGGTCATCATAGCGACGCCGCAGGAAACTGCCGTGACTTAATCTTTTACGCGAGACGCGCGAGACACACCCGCTACCCACACACACAGGACAATGGAGGAAATCGAGTGTATGCTGTTTTTGGATGTTTTTGTTTTTGCTGTTTTTTATTCAGGATACTCCGTCTGGCGCGTGCAATGATGACGCAGTGAATAGTGACGATTCTCTCTGACCAATCAGCAGTCTGCCGTGTTTTCACGTCACATTTTAGCCTCGCCTCAGCTCGCCTCAGCTCGCTTAGAACCTCCCCGGAGGTGGTACGAAAAAAAGTACCTGGAAGCAGGTACAGGTACAACTTTTACACAGTGGAAAACCAAACAGAGCCGAGCCGAGGCGAGTCGAGGTGAGCCGAGGCGAGCTGGTACTGTGTAGTGGAAAAGCGCCATATATATGTTGAGACAAGACCAGATAGTGAACTTCTTCTTCTTCTTCTTTTTTTATTGGCGGTTAGCAACTATTTCTTGTGCATTACCGCCACCACTGGACTGGAGTAAGGAACGGGAGTTACTGGCTATTCTGTACTGTTTTAAACAAACAAACAAATAAACAAACAAACAAACAAATAAACAAACAAACAAAAACAAACAGATAGACAGTGAACTGACGGTGCAGTGGGTTTATAAAGGGAGTGGGTGATGAGGTGATGATGAGGTGCAGGTGTGGTGAATCGGTATTCCGGGAGAGAGAACGAGTGGGTGGAGTGTGCAGAGCTGGTGGAACACTGACAATGATATGATTCTATTGCAGTTTCGTTTTATTTCCAGTCTATTAGTAGTATATTCTGGCCCTTACATGGCCTCACACACTGCAGTACTGTAACCTGTAATGACAACTTTTGGGTAAGTTACTACGTTGTGCAGAAGCGCAATAGAGTTCTGATGTTCCAGCAAACAGTTGTGACAATCGAACTTACACTTCAGAGAATAAGAAGAAAAATGTGCCAAAGCAACTGAGAAAAACGTCTCGGGTCACGACTGTGTAGAATAATGTGACTGACACAGAGCTTCAGTACCGAGCCACACTCGCTGTTCTTTTTACTGAGAACTGACGTGCACATACAAAGTAGGAGTCATAACAACAAATACGGAGGCTGAGGCACCCCTTAAAGAAACATTTCCATAATGACAATACATTACAGACTGTAACAGGGAACGAGACGCCGCGTTGAGAGTCGACACATTGGGGAACGCCTTCAGCGTGACGCGTCTGAAGCCTTTATGGAACTAGTCCAATCTCGACTGGTGTTGCGTCATTACGTCACTCGTGACGTCGCATGTGAAGGTGATGCAGAAGCTACAAAGGGATGCTGGAACACAACAGCGTCAGCTTCTGATTGGTCGAAGCAAGTCGTTCTCAGGAGCGCAGGAAGTGTGGCCGAGGGACGCAGCGTCTCGTTCCCTTCTCAGGGAAGAGGCGAAGGCAAGTTGCACGCCTCGTAACCTGAGGAAATAGCCTCTACTATCCACCTGCTGATAGTTTGCTTGGAAGCAGGGGAACCCTTCTTAGGTGACCCAAAACACACGAGCAGCTGGTCCGACTTCCTCCAGCCCAAAGAACTGTGTATGTAGGCCTCCAGAGCTCTGACCGGGCATAACAGATGTAATCTAGCTTGATCATCCGACACATGCGGTGGAGGATGAAATGCCTGTAGAATTATAGACCGTGCCACATTTATCGACACCTTAGGCACAAAGCCGGGTCTAGGATGGAGAATAGCTCTCACTCTGCCAGGAGTGAACTCGAGGCAAGAGGGCCCAGCGGATAGCGCCTGCAGGTCCCCGACTCTTTTTAGGGACGTAATAGCCAGCAGAAAAGCTACTTTTTTTTACTAAAAGCCACCAATGGGGAGAGCCCATCAGAGAAGCGACTCTGGAGGAACTCCAGCACCGAAGCCACTGGGCAGTAAACTGGGTCCAACTGATGTTCTCTGCACCATAAGTTGAATACATTCCATTTTAATGCATAGAGTTTCCTCGTGGAGGGGGCTCTAGAGTTTAGGATGGTCTCAACAACCTCACTTGAGAGACCAGCATTTATGAGTTGGTCCCCCTCAGGGGCCAGACCCACAGCTTCCACAGCTCTGGCCGAGGTTGATGTATTGTGCCCCTGGCCTGAGAAAGAAGGTCCCTCCTGATCGGGATTTGCCACGGAGGGCCCGCTAGAAGAGCTATAATGTCCGAAAACCATACTCGGGCCTCACTCAAAAAGCGCGGGCAAGGGGACACACACTGCCTGAATTGTTTCTCCTTACTCGCCATTATTTGTCTTTTAAATATGTGCTTGAGTGAGTTAGAAAACAGTCACACAGAACGCTTGCTTAAGGCCAGAAAGCTGATGCTGTTGTGATCCGGCGTCCATTTATAGCTTCCGCATCACCGTCACATGCAACATCACGAGTGACGTAATGACGGAACACCAATCGAGATTGGACTAGTTCCATACAGGCTTCAGACGCGTTATGCTGAAGGTGTTCCCCAATTTTTTGATTCTCGACAGCGCGAGTTCCCTCGAAAGGGAATTGTAATAGTCTGGAAAAAAAAAGATCCCTTGAGATTAGGACTAAGGATTTTGATAATTTACCATTTAGTAATACCATAATATTACTAAATAATTCACCATTTAGTAATAGATATACAAATATACATTAAATTATATAAATACTAGGTCATGAAGTTCATCCACAGGTTTTCTCATTTTTCCAGGAAAACAAAACAAAGACGCGTTGACACATATATTTCACGTTTGCAATTTGTGTGTGCTGGGCTTCAGTAAAGTTTCACCAGAAACAGTTAGAAATCCACCAGGCGTGAGCCGTGGTGTGCCGACTTTTTTCTGCTTTTTATTATTTCCCTTGTTGAGCACCAAATTTGTGCAAAAAATGTTTTGCAACCAGCAAATGCAACTCCCTAGACAAATATACTGATAAAAAGATACTGAGATACTTAAAACAGCCACCATGAAGTCTCATAAGCAGTTTTGAATCCATATAATCACATGTTTTACAGGATTTTTTATACAATTTGGGACTTTTTGTTCTAGGAACATTATGTCCCAATCTTCAAGCAAATTCTTAAAGAATAAAACGATTAATTTACTAACAATATAGAAATACCTTATAGAGTAAATAACATTCACAATGCAATGCTCAAAATATTTATTTTTTTAAATAATGTTTCAACACAAAGTTCAAAACATTACAACACAGCAAACATTGCCTGAGACAAAGGGGAAAAATTTAATAATAACAAAATCAAGTATGACAACACAATACAAGTAGATATGATGGATGATGATAATAATAATAATAATAATAATAATACTACATTTTATTTATGATGCGCTTTTCTAAAACCCAAAGCGCTACAGACAGTGAAAGCAAATAAAATACAGAAGTACAAGAGTAATACAAAAATAATTATTACAGTACAACACAGTAAAATACTAATCATGACAGTCTATATAAGCAATTTTATAAAGATGAGTTTTTAACAACTTCCTGAAACTGGCTAATGTGGGAGCCTCTCTAACAATAAGAGGAAGTGCATTCCATAACCTGTGTTCAGCAACAGATAAAGAGTTGTATTGTGTATACAGATAAACTCCCCCATAGAGTTTAATCTGCAGGGAGGCTGCTGAAGAGCAAGTGAATCAGTAGACCGAAGGGAACGGGAAGGCGTGTGACTAAGTCACAGATATAAGAAAGGGCTTAGCTTTGTATGTTAGTGTGAGAGTTTTAAAAGCAATACACGACTGAACAGAAAGCCAATGCAAGCTATAAAGCATACCTGTAATGTGCTGACGTGGTGAAGTGTGTGTAAGCACACGTGCTGCTGAATTCTGGATGTACTGCAGCCGTTTTATAGATTTAGCAGGTAAACCAAAGAGTGCATTACAATAATCAATCCTGAAAGTAACCAATGCATGAATAAGCCTTTCAGCTTCAGGTAGAGTAAGATAGGGCCTAATTCTTGCAATGTTTCTGAGATGATGGAATGCAGATTTTGTAATACTCTTAATATGTGAGTCTAGTGTTAGGTGAGCGTCAAAGATCACACCAAGGTTACGAGCATAAGAAGATGGAAACAAAACACTATCATCCATAATCAAATTAAAATGTCTTACTTTGTGAGTAGCCGCAGGTGTGCCAATGAGTAGAATATCTGTCTTTTGGAAGAATTCAATTTTAAAAAATGATGGTGCATCCACGTTTTTATTTCCTGCACACACTCCGAGGGAGTTTTAGAGGTGACAGTAGGATCAGATTTGAACTGATGTAAATTTGAGTATCATCAGCATAAAAGTGATGCCCCAAACCATATTTCCTATACTTTTTCCCCAAAGAAAGCATATAAACACTAAACAATATGGGACCCAGGACAGATCCCCAAGGAACACCATGGCGGACTTATCCAATTTCAGATTTATTGTTTCCCAAGACAACAAACTGGAAACGATCAGTGAGGTAAGATTTGAACCAGTTAAGCACAGTACCAGTGATACCAAGCCAGCTCTCCAGCCTATTTAGCAGGACAGAATGGCACACTCTGTCAAAAGCTGCACTGAGATCTAACAAGACTAAGATGGTAGAGCCTCCAGAGTCAGCTGAGACAAGCAGGTCATTCATAACACGAACCAAGGCCGTCTCTGCACGGTGTCCCTTTCTAAACCCAGACTGAAAAGGTTTGAAAAGCTTGTTGGATGACAAGTGTGAGTGGAGTTGTGCCACAACAACACACTCCAAAACCTTAGCAAGAAAGTGTCATGAATGCGAGAGGAAGCAAGTTGCAGGTAAAAGATGTTGATTATAAATAAACAGTGACAGTCAGGTCCACACAAACACGACACACAGGGCAGGAGAGTGACGCAGGGACCTCGATGGGCAACCGGGCTGATGGTGGACGGCAGATGAATGAGGAGTCCATGAATCCAGAAGTGCGATGATGACGTCAGGAACCGAAGACACAAAGAGACAAATCCAACTGGAACGAAGACCACGAGAGAGAGCGCCAAACAGGACAGGAACCAACACCGGTAAACACCACAACGATCTGACAACACAAGACACCAGTCACTGAGAATATATAGGAGAGTAGAGTGGAATCAGCTGGTGCTGATGATCAGCGGTAATCTGAGGACACACCCACACTATCCATACACACTACACACAATCACACGAGACGAGGAAGAGACAGCGAATTCATGAACCGTGATAGAAAGGGCATATTTGATGCTGCAACCTTTAGGGCTTTTAGAACAATACCAGTTGTAAGAGAGGTGTTCACAATGCTACAAATGAGGGGACTAATTGAAGAGAGACACCTCTTAAGAACAGATGTTGGGATTGGGTCGAGGGATTTTGAAATACAATCAGTAGTGACTATGTTAAAACTGGAGAATGCAGTTTCAGGAAAACTAACTGGATAGGTCTCAAGAATTGCAGAGCAAGATACCAAACTGATAGACTTATGGATGCTTAAAATTTTATCCATAAAAAAACTAAGAAATTTGTTACACCCCTGCACATTACAAGTAACATGCATTACCTAATCAGATTTTTTTAATGTTACGGGTTGTAACAGTCACCGCCTGTCACAGGGTTTCTTTTAGTCCAGTTGTGGGTGCTATTTTTTTTCCTAGCCACTAGGGGGATACAAGAGGGCACATGGTGTGAGATAAAACAGGAGGCAGTAGAGTAAGTGCTAAGGCCTGTTTGATGCTGCCTCATGGTTGTTTGATTAATGGTTCCCAATCCTGTTTGAGAAACTGTTTGTTTCCAGCTCAAACGTAAGTTGAATTGTTTGTATGAAATGTTTGGGTGAACTAATGTAGAATCTATATAGTTTAATTGATGTATTTGATGTTTTCTTGTAGAGGATTTGTGTGGGATGTAACTATTGCTCATCAGCTGTGGATACTGCTAAGTGTTTATGACCAAACACCCTGCTTATACTACTGAAGCACTCTTCTGATTTGCTTGCTGGGAAAACTTACGACTCACCAAACAACTAAGCGTTGAACAACCTTCTAATTCACTATCCACCTTTGCACCTATGTTCAAACTACAGATAAGACTTAATTTTCTGAACTGTTGGGGTTTGTGAGCTTCAGAGGACTGTGTTGGACATTTCGATATACCTATATGTATATACTAGCTCATGAATGAATTGTATCTCTGTCTACAGGTGTATGTTTTGTGATATCTTGGGTTTTTGAATAATGAATGAGTAAAGCTTTAAATATATGAAGAAAGAAACACTACACTTGTTTGTATAAGAGTTTATTTAGATCTTTTTCAACTGAGACAAATTGAGCATTACACACAAGGTGACTCCCCTTTTGAAAAGTAGCTTGACCAGTGCAAAGAAACTGGGACTGTTATAGATTGGTGGCCCGTACGGGGACCCTTGTGTTGTATATTAATGTAAAAGTGTGGAGTTGGTGTATTGTGTGAGGCTTGCATTGGGTAATAGAAATGTCAATATCATCACGTGGTGCAGAGGATGAGTATGAACCCCCTGCCGATTTCACAGCTGGTCCATTTGTGACTAGAAGAGACCCACCTCCCCTAAGAGATCTTATAAACACGTTTAGTGAACTGTACCTTGACTCAGACAATGAAAATGACTGTAATGATCAACCTGACCTTCCCTTTCCTCCTCCTCCAGATGATATAATTTCTGATGTACATCTCACCGAACAGTTTAGTCATGGACTAACTGAGCGAGTTAAAAATCTGGAGGGTGAAGTACAAACTTGCCTACAAACGTTAAGTCAATGCTGCTCACAAACTAAGGTGAGCAATCAGTGTAAGCATCTAGAAGAAAAATTGAATTACAAAATTGAAAGGGAATGTGGAAGAGTTAAGCAGAGCCTTGAGTTGTACATTCAAGATTTGGGAAAGTCAATGGTTGACTGTGTGAAGAGAAGAGACGCCCTAATCGATGCCAAACTTAAAAGTTATGCACATGTTGTGTCTACACCAGTTTCTCATCCAGTGTCCAGATCAACTTACCACCTGAGACCTCACCAAAGTACCAACTTACCCGACAATTTTAATGATGTGTTTTATCGTTCACCTGTAAAAGCTGAATTTCCTCAATTTGATTCTGATGATCCTGTCTCTTTCGTAGAACGTTGTGAGGAGTATTTTGCAATTAGACCCCTCACAGATTCTGAAATCCTCGCATCCCTTACTTCTGTACTAAAGGGTACAGCTAAAGACTGGTGGTTGGCCGAGAAAAGACATGTGAGTACCTGGGAACAATTTAAGCAAGAATTTTTGCATGCTTTCCTTACAGATGACTATGAAGCTGAGGCCACAAAACGTCTTTTAGAAAGGAAACAAGGATCAGGAGAATCCATTCGTGACTTTGCTTACCACTACCGAGCCCTTTGTCTAAGATGGAAGAAAGAGATGACGGAGAGAGAGATTGTTCAGGCTATTTTAAGAAACTGTAACCCCAGACTTGCAAGTTTATTGAGAGGAACTGTGAAGGAAGTGAGTGAGTTGGTA
This sequence comes from Abramis brama, assembly GCF_963993115.1. Lineage (NCBI taxonomy): Eukaryota > Metazoa > Chordata > Actinopteri > Cypriniformes > Leuciscidae > Abramis > Abramis brama. The sequence goes on along the minus strand of NW_028155943.1, from coordinate 17,954 downwards.
CGAACTGGAACACAAATTGAGAGGGATTTTGAAGAAGGGAAACGGTATTGGAGCCAGGTTAATGCTGAAACCCAGAAAAGAAAATCCCCATTTGAACGAGATTCTCTGCCTAAATCAAGTCCTTCTTCGACCCGCATGCTACAACCTTTGAAAAGTGAATCTCACTTAAAGACTCTGACTTTACCCCTGTTGATCCGAGGAAGATACTTTCAAGCTATGGTCGATACTGGAAGCTCCCTAACTCTGATACAGGAGTCATGTTGGAGACAGCTGGGACATAAAGAACAGCTAAAATCAAGCCGTGGGCAAACTTTCAGTCAAGCCAATGGTCAAGTATTGCCTGCAATGGGAGTATGGAGTTGTGAATGCGAACTACACGGAAGAAGGTATGAAGTTGAACTGTTTGTAATGAAAGATGAGGATCTCACTATACCTATGGTGCTAGGTCTGGACTTCCTGGTAGCCACTAGAATTAATTTGGATATTGGTAATGTTCTGTACACTTTACCTGCTACCAATGATTATCAAGAAGAAACTTTTTCATTCTTGACTCCTGCTACCGATACATTGCTGTCTCTTTTAATTGCCTTACCCATTCCAGAAGAAACGACAGAAACCAGGCAATATATTCAACAATTGGTCACCAACGCTGATACAAATCCCTTATACCAGTCACAACTTCATAATCTACTCCAAGAATGGCCTACTGTCTGCACAAGTGAAATAGGACACACCAAGGTAGTTAAACATCGCATTATCACTACCAACGAGGTACCTGTTCGTAAGAGGGCTTACCGTGTGTCACAAGAAAAACAAGTCTTCATTGAGCAGGAGATTAAGTCGATGGTGGATAAGAAGATCATACGTCCTTCATTTTCTCCTTGGGCTGCTCCTGTTGTATTAGTCCCAAAGAAAGATGGTGGACAACGATTTTGTATTGATTTCAGAGGGCTCAACGCCAAGACGTATTTAGATGGGTATCCAATGCCTCAGATCCATGATATCCTTGAGTCAGTGCATGGAGCTGCATGTTTCAGTACCCTCGATCTTAAAAGTGGATATTGGCAAGTGGAGATGGATCTTGAAAGCATTCATAAAACTGCTTTTGTGACACAATCAGGATTATATGAATTTTTACGATTACCTTTTGGCCTTAAAAACTCGGCAGCCTCGTTCCAACGTCTTATGGAGTTTGTATTGAAGGATCAGAAAGGAAAAAACTGTTTTGTGTACATTGATGATATTGTAGTGTACTCAAAATCTGAGCAAGAGCATCTTACCCATCTGAGAGAAGTGTTGCAGTGCTTACACAAGGCAGGTTTAACTTTGAATCTTCAAAAGTGCAACTTGATGCAGAAGTCATTGAAATTTCTTGGACACATGATTTCCGTTGAAGGAATAAAGACAGATCAAGACAAGGTCAATGCTGTTAACCATTTCCCTGTACCAAAATCTCTGAAGGAAGTGCAGCGATTTCTGGGTATGGCAGGCTGGTACCACAGATTTGTTCCAAATTTCTCAGAGAAGGTTGCACCATTGCATGCACTGAAAAAGAAAGGAGCTACTTGGATGTGGACAGAAGAATGTCAGAATTCCTTTGAGTTGATTAAGGGTGAGTTGATTAGCGCACCAATCCTCATTGCACCTGACCTGAGGAAACCATTCAAAGTCCAGACAGATGCAAGTGATCTTGGAGTCGGAGCTGTCCTGACCCAGGACATTGAGGGAGTGGAACATGTAGTGGCCTATGCTTCACGTCTTTTAAGAGGAGCTGAAAAGTCTTACTCTGTTTCGGAAAAGGAGTGTTGCGCTGTGGTATGGGCAGTAGAAAAATGGAGGCCTTACTTAGAGGGACGACCATTTGAAGTGATCACTGATCATGCTGCTCTTACCTGGGTCTTCAACCATCCAAAACCTTCATCTCGGTTGATACGCTGGGGCATTCGTCTGCAAGAGTTTGAATTCACTGTCAAGTACAGAAAAGGACAATGTAATATTGTGGCAGATACCCTTTCCCGTGGTTTCGCTGAATCTTCATCACTCTGTCTACTCACTCCGTTTAAATCTAAGGATTCTTCAAATGCCTTTGCAACTTTTCCCATAGAATGGTCAGATATTGACAAAGCCCAACAAGAGGATGCAGAAATTCAAGAACTTATGGCAGAAGTACAATCAACCTCTGTTACAGACCCTAATCGTATACACTATGTTACGAAAAATGGTTTTCTTTTCAGAAGCCTATCTCAAGGGCCGGATGGAGAAAAACTTCAACTTGTCATTCCTACTTCTTTGAGAGCTGAGTTTCTGAAATATGCTCACGACAATCCATTAAGTGGACATCTCGGCAGACTCAAGACGTTGCTAAGACTAGTGGACGTATGCTACTGGCCAACGATACGTTCTGATGTATGGAAGCATTGCAAGGAATGCCAGGTATGTCAAAAGTACAAACCAACCGTTTCGAAATTAGCTGGCCATATGCAGTCGACACCGGTAGTGGAACCTGGGCATATGCTGGGGATTGACCTCATGGGGCCATTCCCTAGAAGTCAGAAGCAGAACGAACATCTCCTCGTAGTAGTGGATTACTGCTCAAAATGGGTGGAATTGTTCCCATTGCGAGTGGCTAAAGCTCCGCAAATTTCACGTATTCTGGTGGAAGAAATTTTCACCAGATGGGGCACTCCCAGATACTTAGTGTCTGACCGTGGAACACAATTCACTTCTCAACTCATCAGTTTAATCTGCAAACAGTGGAATGTCATCCAGAAACTCACCACTACTGCTCACCCACAGACCAATTTGACTGAACGAGTAAATCGAACACTCAAAACTATGATTGCCTCATATGTGCAAGACCATCATCGCCATTGGGACAAGTGGTTAGCCGAATTCCGATTTGCCATCAATACGGCGTGGCAAGAAGTCATGCTTGGTCGCAAATTGAAAGGACCTATGGAGAGAGCTATTCTGAGACCACCTGACCCAAATAGTCCAGCCTACCCTATCCTGGAAAAGTCAGAAGAACTGATTCGAACTGTGCAAAAGAATGTTGAGAGGGCCCAGAGCAAACAACGCAAGTACTATAATCTTCGAAGGAGACAAGCTCACTTTCAAGTGGGAGATTTAGTATGGGTTCGTACACATCCTCTGTCGCGTGCTGATGACGGGTTTATGGCTAAACTGGCTGCCAAATGGAAGGGTCCTGCGAAAGTGGTTAAATGTCTTGGACCTGTTAACTACTCAATATCATTCATTGAACAGCCAGAGCAGGTAGATTCTTTCCATGTGCAGAATTTTAAACCTTATTTTGGCAATATAGGAACAGTGCTAACATGAGGGGACGGATATGTAACAGTCACCGCCTGTCACAGGGTTTCTTTTAGTCCAGTTGTGGGTGCTATTTTTTTTCCTAGCCACTAGGGGGATACAAGAGGGCACATGGTGTGAGATAAAACAGGAGGCAGTAGAGTAAGTGCTAAGGCCTGTTTGATGCTGCCTCATGGTTGTTTGATTAATGGTTCCCAATCCTGTTTGAGAAACTGTTTGTTTCCAGCTCAAACGTAAGTTGAATTGTTTGTATGAAATGTTTGGGTGAACTAATGTAGAATCTATATAGTTTAATTGATGTATTTGATGTTTTCTTGTAGAGGATTTGTGTGGGATGTAACTATTGCTCATCAGCTGTGGATACTGCTAAGTGTTTATGACCAAACACCCTGCTTATACTACTGAAGCACTCTTCTGATTTGCTTGCTGGGAAAACTTACGACTAGGGATGTCCCGATCCGATCACGTGATCGGAAATCGGGCCCGATCACGTGTTTTCAGACTCGATCGGAATCGGACGTTACCTCCCGATCAGGACTCGGATATATATGTATATATATTCTCATTATTTTTTTAACACATCTATAGTTATGCAGTGGCACAGAGTTACGCCGGTTTCACTGCACGCGTTAGCAGAGCGTAAGCAGCGCAGGAGCAGTGCGTATGGTGAGCAGGAGCAGGACACGCGCGTTTTGCTTTCACACTGGCAGCGTTTGTCACGCGCGGCTGAACCGCGGGTTGTGTTGTGTAGGCTACAGACAGAGTAGCCTACTCTATAATGGATAAGTTGGCATTGCTTTTTTTCGTTTTCAAATACATTTAAGAAAAAAGACTTGTCAAGAAGCTTATTTTATTAATAATTTCATATAACTTTTGGTTCATCTTTGTTTTTATTGTTCTGGCAACAAGTTTGTTTTTGGACATTTGTTTTCTTTTTAAATTGCTGTTGGTCATTTGATTGACTGTTTAAAACACAATAGATATCATCAATGCACTTTTTGGATAAAACTGCGGTGTATTATGGCCATGATCAATGTATTGTCACTTTAATTCAGCAAAAGCGGCGCAGCAAAAATAGACTCGGCGCCGAAACGATCGCGGCACTTCTGCTCTGCTACGCACTGCCGCGCCACCTCTGCGCGCGGTGTGTGAATGCTCTAAAGCCTGGTTTAATCTGTTAACATGGGCGGCGAAAAAAATACGCACTGCACGCTCTGCTAACAGTGCAGTGTGAAACCGGCGTAAGAGTTAGGAGTGCAGTTCCTAAAAGCACATTACTGGCTTTGCAAACACTGTAGCACTTTTATTTTTTATTTGTTTACATGCCTGCCGGGTATTTTAAGTTGAGGTGCTATTTGTTTATATATTAGACTTTTTTTTATATTTACTGTTGCACTAAAGTCCAAAAGTGAAGAATTTATGTATTACTTGATTGTTCAAGCTACCTCACAGAAGTGCTCTGTTTGTTAACAGAGTTGTTGAATGTTAAAATAAGGTGAATTAAATAAAAAATAAGGAACATCCTGGATCTGTTTTTTCGCTCTTCTTTATTCTTTTTTTATGTATTAAGTATCGGATCGGGACTCGGTATCGGCAGATACTCAATCAAATGACTCGGACTCGGACTCGAGGGCAAAAAAACCTGATCGGGACATCCCTACTTACGACTCACCAAACAACTAAGCGTTGAACAACCTTCTAATTCACTATCCACCTTTGCACCTATGTTCAAACTACAGATAAGACTTAATTTTCTGAACTGTTGGGGTTTGTGAGCTTCAGAGGACTGTGTTGGACATTTCGATATACCTATATGTATATACTAGCTCATGAATGAATTGTATCTCTGTCTACAGGTGTATGTTTTGTGATATCTTGGGTTTTTGAATAATGAATGAGTAAAGCTTTAAATATATGAAGAAAGAAACACTACACTTGTTTGTATAAGAGTTTATTTAGATCTTTTTCAACTGAGACAAATTGAGCATTACACACAAGGTGACTCCCCTTTTGAAAAGTAGCTTGACCAGTGCAAAGAAACTGGGACTGTTATAGGGTAAAGTAATGTATTACAAGTAACATGCATTACATAATCAGATTACTTTTTGATCTCACAAGTAAAGTAATGCATTACAAGTCACATTATGTAATCATACAACTTTTTTGATGTCAATGAAAGTAACATTCTAATAATACAAATACATTTATTTACAGTAAAAAATCACTGCAGATTAAGTATTTTCAAAAACAATATTCACAGTATAAGTATGAACTGTAGCTGAAATATAGCCATTGATGCATGAGGTCCACTACAGTGGACAGATGATTAATCAGATTTCTCCCAATCTAAAATCAAAACTAGGAAAATTTAACTGTGATAGGACTCATTAGATATTGCTTGATGCTGTAATATTTTTTTTTACCTACAAGAGGATAGTAGGAATGGGTGGATATTCCGGAGCAACTTGGCATTTCTGACTGACCATTATCTTGGTTTGGAGAAAAAAATATATATATATATATCGAAACACAAAGGCTTGCCACTTGGTTGCAATGTATAGTATGATGCACCAGGGTCCACTGTAGAGGTTGATGTGCAACTATGCCATCAAAACCCGTGCAAATTCAAGAAAATGCTTTTTTAAGAGCTGTCCACTGTAGTGACCTCTATGCATGAAAGGGTTAAGTTAATTCATCCATGGGAAAGACCCCATTATTTAGATATGTCTAAGTCAAAGTATCATGTAAAATTTAAGACCTCTCATTAGTAAACATAAGACTTTGTAAGACTTTTTATTACCTTAAATTAAAAACAAAATAAAAACTAATTTAATCCTTTTTAAGGATCCGCAGTAATCCTGTGATACCCGTACAATCATTACTGAGGGATTTCTTCATAACAATGTGAAAATAAACTTTAGCCTTGGACAGTAGTTTTGCATCTTGCAACTTGATCAATTAGTATTTATATTAGAAGACTTTACATACCCATTGTTACATGATATTTAGGCAACCGCAGTTTTAAATTAAATGATATTTTGCATAAGAAGAAATGCAGTTGAATGAAACAGTGCAGCAAGACCTCAAGTTCAACTCACTGACTCACTATTTCATTTCATTAAATCAACAGCAGTTTTTGATGTTCTTTAGTGATTATGAGTCATGAATGATGAATTGATAGAGGTATACAATTCTCTTCTATAATGTAATAAAAGACACTTTACCCAGTTTGAGAATCATGTCTGCATGACTCCAGGGGCTCGTTCTTCGTACGTTGCTTAAAACATGTTTTTGAAAATATATATTCTATACATAAAATTTTGAATAGTATTTTTGCACATTTTTCATGACAATAAACTTAAATTTCTGTAACTTTTTTTAAGTTCACTTTTTAAAAACTTTGTTTCACTTCAGCAATAATTTTTCAAGTGTCGTCTTTGAAAAGAGATCAAACTTCAGTCTGTGCTCTACAGTGTTCAAGATTTACCACAGTTTAAGTTGGAAATTTAATGTTCAGGTGAATAAATGGATTATAAATACAGTGTAAATATAATTTAGTACCATAAAATCCACAAAAAATTACAAAAGATGAAATAAAAAAAGCATTAGCAAACTAAAATATAGTATAGTTAATTTCATTGATATAAAAAAAATAATTTCTGCCATTTTTGACTGACACGCGAAGAGTGTATAAATCCTTTAAAAATTATGACTATTTATTTTATTTACTTTATAGTTTTTTATTGTTGTTGTTTTAACCAATTGTTTTGCACTGAATTACTGAGTGGAGGATGTTTAAGACACAATTTTGTTTTTCTGTGGAGCATAAAAATGACCAATAAAGGAACCTAGAAATATTCCTCCTTCTTCATCTTCTGATTCATGATCATGACAAACAAACCTTTAAGAGTCAACCAGAACTCAATTGCGACTAAATTACTCTTTAAAATCATATTCATCTTGAAAATAGCCTCAAAGAACCTTCCAGAGATCAGTTCTTAAAATAACTTTTTTTTTTCTTAGTGTGAAGAACATTTTAATAATCTAAAGAACCTTTTTCAACCATAAAGAAACGTGCAGTGGGAATGTTGAAGGTTCCTCATGGAAACATTGATGCAAACAAAGAAGCTTTATTTTTACGAGGTGGGAGCATAGACTGTAAAAAATATGGACAAAGCGTCTGTGACGTCACCCATAGACTTTCTGAAGAACGGGTTTGAATCCGTTTATGGGGGGTATTGGCGGCGCCATCTTGGAAAATCTTGGGAAATCCTAACCCTGCCCACCTTCTGACGCAGCGCGCGTCACTCAGCTCGCTCTGCTACTCCGGTTATCTCTGTGTATATTTTAGGCAACGAAATATGTTATAAAACACCATACTAACTCTTTTCGTTTTCATTTAAATAAATCTTAAACATTATAGCCACACAAATGTGGTTCAGGCAACGCATATTGATTATATTCACTGCACATAACATTTGCCTATTTATAACAAAACGAAATATAAAACACAAACCTGCCTCTTTTCATTTTAAATATAATATAAAAATATTAAACATTTTATGGTCCAGGCAATATGTGCATTTGTACTAAACAACAGATTTTGCAGTAAACAACATTAGGCTACAGATCATCTTCGTTGTATTAAAATTTAAAATGACAAAACTCAACCCAGTCTCTTTTTGTTAAATTTCAGTTTTATCAATATTAGCCATTATAAAAGTATAAGTAAAAGGTATAAGAAGCTATACAAATAAAGCAAACAATTCAGTCAAACATACCAAGTCAGCGCTCTAGTCTAACCATACAACGGTAAAGTTAAATAGCTTATAAAGTTATGAAACTTCCCCTCAGCCAAAACGATTGCCCAGGAAAAAAATTATAGATTCACGAGACCAAAAATCGCCCATTAGATATAGACAAGACGAATTATATCTCATGTTTAACCACTACAGAGACGCCAGAGTCAGCGGCAAACCTCAGAACGTCTAGCCGAGGAAAGGCTGCTCCAGGCGGGGTACATGAGCGCCGAGCGCCCGGTCATCGCTGGATCAACTGGATACAATTTTCATAAATCTTTAAATAAACCACAGATCTGAGCTTTAAACAACTACATTCTCGCCTGAAAAACTCTTAAAACTACATTTCATGATACAGAAACAGTAGTATTATATGTCAACTGTATTAAAAAATGGCGCTACTTATGTTGTCATTCTCCGTGGCGCTGCCTTGTCAGCTGTCAATCAAGCTGTCAATCAAAGTTAACCACGCCCTTATTGTCATACATTTTATATCTAAATACGATCTAAACTAACGAGTTAGAAAAAAATTCACCCCCCTCACAGTTGTCAGGCACTCGGAAGCTATCGAAAAATACAATAAAAGTCCATGGGACCAACCTGTAAAAACATGAATTTATGCTGTGAAAACGGACATTTTAACATGGGGTCTATGGACATTTGCTCCCTTTTGGGACCAGCCTCTAGCAGATTTTCGATGTACTGCAGTTTTTCGCACTTCCGGGTAGGCTTCATTTTTCAGATCAGAATGTTGCCGCTTGGGTGGGAGGGAGAAATTAATGTTTGTGACATCAGTTGTGTAATGTTGTCTCCCTCTGCTGGAAACACACACACACTTGTTCATCCACAGCCTCTTCACTTTCTCTGAAACATCTGTTGCCTTTTCCTAAACTTATACTGAGGTTAATAAAATATGTACAAATATTTTGATTAAATAATGATTTTACTGAACAACTTTATGCAACAGCCAAATGCATAACATAAAAACATTAATCAATAAATTAAAACTAAAATTAAACTATAATAGTAAATGATCAACAACTCTCTTTATCTTACATAAACAGACACTTAAGACATAAATGTATTCATATTTTCATAGATCATATGATATTTACATCACAATAATATATGATATTTACATTGTACAATTTAACTTATTTTAAACAGTTTCACAGATTCACATCTAATCCTTGAAAGCTGATAATGTTAACAGTAATCAGATCGATAAAGCCAAAAACATTTGGCTTTTTGTAAAAGTTGAAGATTAATCTTTCATTTATATTTTGCTGTGCCATAAACCGCAGAATAAAAACCACTACACTACTATTCTATATAGGGTTCAACGGGCCTAAAGCCACACCTTAAGAAAAATGTGCTTTTCACTACTAACATAGTGTATGATTGCATAAAAAAATGTGTTTGTGCTGAACATTGATGGAGCAAAATATTTTGTGTGAAAATAAATCACAAAAGTGTTTTGTTTTGTTTAAAGATCTTATATATATGATGTGGCCAGGAGGGCCTTTTACTTTTACCCCACAGACACACGGGGCAAAACCAGCACGGGGCAAAATGCAAATTTATTTATTTTTTGGTCCAGAAAGCTTATTTTATTTCATTTTGATAATATTTTTTCTTTTTTTTTAATGTTTTTTTTTTTTTTTTTGGAGATTGTTTTGTTATATTTTATTTTATTCACCTTTAAATTACTAGATTTAATAAATAAATAGTAATTTACTAATTTAAGCACATTCCTCACATTCTTTCAACTTACATTCAAAATAACTCACTATTTCATGCATAACCCTTTTAATTCAGCTCAAAATATCTTACAATGGGTGTCTTTGCCGACCTCTTGTGGAAATAAATAATATAACATGATATTTCATGACTCTTGACACTAGATGGCCTTATAGCTCTATATGGAGCAAATGAGCTGTTCCTCTGGGTCCTAAAGTATGCATTCAGATATTTCAGATATATTGTTGCCACATACACATACATTATTTTTTCCACTCAATTATGTCGTAATAACGAGATGTCATGTCGTTTTTTTTTATTTTTATTATTATTTTTATGTAAAAATGAGATGTCGTTAAAACGTCATATTTTTCTCATAGTAACGAGATGTTATGTTGTTAAAACAACATATTTTCTAGGCCTTATAAGGACATGTGTCGTCATGTACAAAATATGTCTTTATCCACATAAAATTTGTATAGCCTATCATGCCTTTATCGTACCTCTATGTAGGCCTGTCGCGATAATTAAATAACCGTCTGATCGCGATTATTTGATCTAACCGCGATTGTTTCAGACAACCGCAATTATTGCGCTCTTTTATAGGCCTACGGCACAAGGGGGAGTCATGGACCAAAATAAATAGACAAGCACTAATTACGTTTTCCAGAAATATTTAAAGTCATCTGAAGCCATTCCATAGCTTAATGTGAGGGACAGTAGTATATTTACATTGTTAAATTAAAGTTCACAAACTCGTCTGCAGCTGTCAATCATTCCGTTCAGCATTCAAACAGCGCGCGTCATCCGGTTACGACAGGATACACGGTAAAGCTTTCTCCAATGTGACATTGACGTTATAATGTTTGATCATTATTGAGTTTTTTGCTATTTCTAAATGACTCGCTCGCTACACAGCACAAGGACTATGAATTGGCATCAGACGCACAATAACTGGAGTTTAAAACTGTGAAGAAACAAATGATCAATAAACTGTTGGACTGATATACACTAGGATTTGTGCCCTCGACATTTCTTTGCTTTGTGCCGTGAACTTTTAAATGCGCACTTGTGCAGCGCTGCGCACTGTGACTCCATGTTGCATTAAGCACATCATTCTGCACCCGCGATGCGCATACGCGCTTTGTTCCACTCTGTTTTGAAGCATATCATATTATCATGGTTTGTGCACATTTGTTTTTATTAACATGTTTAGATTTTATTAAATTACTGTGCAGATGTTTTCAAAAATTACTTTTTGCTGCTGATTTATACACTCACTAAGTTTAATAAACAAATTGTCATAGCTATTGAATATATTTATTTAATATTTGAAGGTGTTAACTGTAATCTTACACTGCAAAATGATAACTTACAAATGATTAAATTCATCACAATTATTTAATGAATGAAGCACAAAGCCCTAAAACAGACAATTAATCGGCATAATTACCAAAGCCCTAACACAGACAATTAATCGTCAGCCAAATTTCATAATCGTGACAGGCCTACCTCTATGTTCAAAAAGCTTAAAAAAGAATAAATAAAAAAACCTCCTCGAATACACACACACACACACACACACACATATATATATATATATATATATATATATATATACAAAAAAACCCTCGAATACACACACACACACACACACACACACACATATATATATATATATATATATATATATATATATATATATATATATATATATATACAAAAAACTCCTCGAATCCACACACACACACACACACACACACACACACATATGTATTCATCTTTGTTCAATAAATATACTGTCATTAATAATGTTAATATAGAAATATATATATATATATATATATATATATATATATATATAAAAAAAAATACAGAAACAAAATTATTTTGAAAAGTAAAGATTCTGGAATCATATGTGATCCCATAATAATATAATATAGATTTACAGTAGCAACAATAAAATATATTTTATTATATGATAAAATTAATATCATATTTTTAAATATGATGGTTTCATAATAAATATAGTAATCTCTAGGGTGGACACCAAGCTTAATATATATTTATTTACCATCTGAGTCTAACCATATCATGTCAACAAATGGAAAAGTCAGGCAGCTGTTTAATATCATGTTAACCCTCTACAGCACAGCGTTTTATTAAGCCCTATGTTCGGTACATGTTTCTTTAAATGATGTTTTATTAACAAAGTTCGGGAGGAGCACGTTCAAATAATTGATCCAATTATCACATCATTCCAACCAGCTGTCAACAATCAGTAATCAACATGTCTATCCAATCAGCATGAGTGGAGACCCATATACTCATTTGACTCACCAATGTTCCTCGACAGTTTTTCAGCATCCCTCCACCACCCCGTCTCCTCACACTCGCCTGGTTACTTCCTAACCAGCAACACGGGGGGAGTACTCTGGGTTCGGGCCCAATATCCGAGCTCGGAGCCCTCTCCCCGGACAGCACGCCATACCATTTATTCTATCTAACTTATTTGTAAGTGTGAACTCGTGAAATGATTGCAACCAGTTTGAATGTTTGAAAAAGTATCAAAGAACAGTCCAATAAAGTTTGGGAGTCACTATCAAGTACCACTTGAAGGTGGGATGTCCTTTTCTGACAAATGGTCACAGGAGCACATGGTGTGAGAAGAAGGCAAGATTATTTGCTTTAGTAATCTTATATAAAATTTCATGAACTTTTCATGAAGGTTTTTTTATTTTATTTTGTATGTTCACAAAATTAGTTTTTCTTTTTGAAAAAGTAAACTTATTGGTGGAGAAGAGACAGAGTGATAGATGGCTCACAGTCTCCGCTCTAATTCATCCCAAAGGTGTTCTATGGGATTGAGGTCAGGACTGGTGCACAGTCATGTTAGAACAGGAAGAGGCCAAACCCAAACTGTTCCCACAAAGTTGGGAGCATGAAATTGTCCAAAATGTCTTGGTATGCTGAAGCATTGGGAATTCCTTTCACTGGAACTAAGGGGCCAAGCCCAACCCCTGAAAAACAACGCCACACCATAATCCCCCCTCCACCTAATTTTACACTTGGCACAATGTAGTCAGGCAAGTACAGTTCATCTGGCAACCGCCAAACCCAGACTCGTCCATCAGATTGCCAGAAAGAGAAGTGTGGTTCGTCACTCCACAGAACATGTCTCCACTGCTCTAGAGTCCAGTGACGACATGCTTTACACCACTGCATCCCACGCTTTACACCATTGCATTCCACGCTTTACACCACTGCATCCCACGCTTTACACCACTGCATCCCATGCTTTACACCACTGCATCCCACGCTTTACACCATTGCATTCCACGCTTTACACCACTGCATCCCACGCTTTACACCACTGCATCCCACGCTTTACACCACTGCATCCCAAGCTTTACACTACTGCATCCCACGCTTTACACCACTGCATCCCACGCGTTAAACCACTGCATCCCACGCTTCACACCACTGCATCCCACGCTTTACACCACTGCATCCCACGCTTTACAACACTGCATCTGACACTTTACACCTCTGCAATCCCACGCTTTACACCACTGCATCCCGTGCTTTACAACACTGCATCCCACGCTTTACACCACTGCATCCCACGCTTTACACCGCTGCATCTGACACTTTACACCACTGCATCCCACGTTTTACGCCACTGCATCCCACGCTTTATGCCACTGCATCCCACGCTTTACACAACTGCATCTGACACTTTACACCACTGCATCCCATGCTTTACACCACTGCATCCCATGCTTTACACCACTGCATCCCACGCTTTACACCACTGCATCTGACACTTTACACCACTGCATCCCATGCTTTACACCACTGCATCCCACACTTTACACCACTGCATCCCACGCTTTACACCACTGCATCCCACGCTGCATCCCACGCTTTACACCACTGCATCCCACGCTTTACACCACTGCATCCTATGCTTTACACCACTGCATCTGACACTTTACACCTCTGCAATCCCACGCTTTACACCACTGCATCCCACACTTTACACCACTGCATCCCACGCTTTACACCACTGCATCCCACGCTTTACACCACTGCATCCTACGCTTTACACCACTGCATCTGACACTTTACACCTCTGCAATCCCACGCTTTACAACACTGCATCCCACACTTTACACCATTGCATCCCACGCTTTATACCGCTGCATCCGACACTTTACACCACTGCATCCCACGCTTTACACCGCTGCATCCGACACTTTACACCACTGCATCCCACGCTTTACACCACTCGCTTTGCATTGCACTTGGAGATGTAAGGCTTGGATGCAGATGCTCAACCATGGAAACCCATTCCATGAAGCTCTCGCACTGTTCTTGAGCTAATCTGAAGGCCACACAAAGTTTGGATGTCTGTAGCTATTGACTCAGCAGAAAGTTGGCGACTTCTGCGCACTGTGAGCCTCAGCATGCATTGAACCGCTCAGGGATTTTACGTGGCCTAACACTTCGTGGCTGAGTTGCTGTTGTTCCCAATTGCTTGCATTTTGTTATAATACTACTAACAGGTGACCGTGGAATATGTAGTCATGAGAAAATTTCACGAATGGACTTATTGCACAGGTGTCAACCTATCATGGTACCACGCTTGAATTCACTGAGCTCCTGACCCATTCTTTCACAAATGTTTGTAGAAGCGTCTACATGCCTAGTGCTTGATTTTATATAACTGTGGCCATGGAAGTGATTGGAACACCAGGATTCAATGATTTGGATGGGTGTCCCAATACTTTTGGCAATATAATGTATCTCATATACTCTAGTCTAGTGCTCTAAACATGAACCAGCACTGTGTACGCGCACAAAATGAATCACGTCTTCAAATGAAAATGTGCAAATAAGAACACTGATACAGCTGTACTGATCATGAACGCAATGACACAATGGATTATTCTGATACACAGAAGACGATGTAGACAGAGCTTAGTTTAGTGCTCTTAAATTTAATAAATGTTCTTCTGCGTTTCTGCCTCGTTTTGGGAGTTTGTTGTTATGAAGGGTTAGATTTTTTAAATGGTTCATTGTTTTATTTTATTTTTCTCTGCGGTCATATTTCAATATCCATGTGTCTGTATAATGAGTGTGTTGCAGGTCTGTGTTTTATTGGTTGTTGTCTCCCCTTTTCCCACCTTCCACACTCCCAATTTTCCATAGCTTTACACTCCCATTTCTTGAGACTTTTTGCAACTCTGAGGTGTAAACGACCTGACTAATGTGTTTCATGACACTTTAAAAACACCACATAGACATATAAACAACATTAAAAACTTGATTTTTTTACCACATGGGGACTTTAAAAACAACACATTACAGCGTATTTAAGACAAATTATGGTATTTGTGATACCTTTATAATATTCTGCTCTCTAGATATGGTTTGGGTGCCTCTTTCAAAGTAAACCTTCACCTATTTCCCCCTATTTTATCATCTTGTCTTTCAAATTTGACTTGAGGGAGAAAACAGAACCAAACAGAACAGCTTCAATATGCAACATTTATTTACGGATTAAACCATTACACATTCAGGTCATAATGAATGAGACATGAGTAGCTGACTAAAGGTCTGTCAAGCTGAATCATGGTGCCATCCTCTGTCACTCCTCCAGATGTTCATTTAACATGGGCCTTGCTTCTGGATCAAGATTTTAGTGTTTGATGCCCTAAAAAGAGAGAGATTAAATTGAAGATTATAGTTTGAAAGTTACAGACTCCAAACTATTTTTAAACCTACAGTACTTTATTTTAAAATACATGTATTTTTAAACTCACTTGATGGCACCACACAGCATGCATTCATTGCCGTATGTTATTCCATTGGATCCACACACAGGTGAATACTCCTTTGTGCATATGTTAGACGAGTGCCTGCAATTAGGCTGGTCACATAAAAAGAAAAAAAAAGTTAATTTATTGAGTTATTTTCATGTGGAAAGAAGCAATTCTACAGCCTTTATTTACTCACCTCTCTTGCTCCATCAGATATGGCCACTGTTTGAGTCAAGAAGGAAAAACAAGGATTAAAGTTAATCATGATATGACAAGAGGAAATAACATACATGCTAACTTCTAGTTTTGCCCATTGAACAAAAACAGAACTTTAGACTTTTTGTTTTGTGAACTATCCCTTAAATAACACTTAAAAATGTCTGAATGTGACTTATCTTAAGCATTTTTCATTTGTCCTACTTGGCATAGATGAATTAAGACTCTAAAGAACGTGCATACTTTATTTAAACAATCAAACTCTTCATTATTAACTAAATTAACTAATTATTTTTAAATGAACTCTTTAATATTAACTAAGACTGTTGCTGAGTGTCAGTGTGTATCGCAGGTCCTCATGTGGCAAATTACCAACATCCTAACATCAGTTGTTTTGTAAATGAAATCATTATATTACTCACCTAGGACGCAGAGAAGGACGATGATTCCTCGTGCAAACATTATTCACAATCTGAGAGTCAACTCACTAAAATGATATGATCAGAGATATAATGATCCGCCTATTTATATCAATACTGTATCCGCCTCTTAACGTGGGAGCGGACGTCCATCCCACCGATTCATCACATCACACACACTAAGCACCTTTAGTTTAATAGTTTATTTACTTTGGCTGGTGGATGTGTGTAATGTCAAATGAATAATCACTTGATACAAAGTCAATCATGGATAACAAATACAGTTTAATCTCTCTGATTCCACCAAATCATTCAGTTCCAGTTAAACTACTCAACTGGGGAACTATTTTCTGAGTTTGGAGATTCTTCAAAAAAGGTGTTCTGTACAAAGTACAAAAATGTTACACATATTATCAAACTTTTGTTTTGTCTTGCACAAAATGCACAAAGGCCGAATGTCCTTTTTAGTACAATTAATGTATTTTTAAATCCCCATTAGAGATCTCCACTGATTTGTGTCTCATTTGACACAGTAGATCATGACATCCTTTTGCAAAGACTTGATCATGTAGCTGGGTTTCAGGGATCTGTGCTGAATTTGGTTTGCATCTTACTTTAAGGACAGAACTTTTTCTGTTAATTTTGGGGAAATGTTTCTCACCTCATTCTCAAATCTCCAATGGTGTCCCACAAGTCTCTATTCTGGGTCCTCTTCTTTTTGCCTTATACAGTGAGGAAAATAAGTATTTGAACACCCTGCTATTTTGCAAGTTCTCCCACTTGGAAATCATGGAGGGGTCTGAAATTGTCATCGTAGGTGCATGTCCACTGTGAGAGACATAATCTAAAAAAAAAAATCCAGAAATCACAATGTATGATTTTTTAACTATTTATTTGTATGATACAGCTGCAAATAAGTATTTGAACACCTGAGAAAATCAATGTTAGTATTTGGTACAGTAGCCTTTGTTTGCAATTACAGAGGTCAAACGTTTCCTGTAGTTTTTCACCAGGTTTGCACACACTGCAGGAGGGATTTTGGCCCACTCCTCCACACAGATCTTCTCTAGATCAGTCAGGTTTCTGGGCTGTCGCTGAGAAACACGGAGTTTGAGCTCCCTCCAAAGATTCTCTATTGGGTTTAGGTCTGGAGACTGGCTAGGCCATGCCAGAACCTTGATATGCTTCTTACAGAGCCACTCCTTGGGTATCCTGGCTGTGTGCTTCGGGTCATTGTCATGTTGGAAGACCCAGCCTCGACCCATCTTCAATGCTCTAACTGAGGGAAGGAGGTTGTTCCCCAAAATCTCGCAATACATGACCCCGGTCATCCTCTCCTTAATACAGTGCAGTCGCCCTGTCCCATGTGCAGAAAAACACCCCCAAAGCATGATGCTACCACCCCCATGCTTCACAGTAGGGATGGTGTTCTTGGGATGGTACTCATCATTCTTCTTCCTCCAAACACGTTTAGTGGAATTATGACCAAAAAGTTTTATTTTGGTCTCATCTGATCACATGACTTTCTCCCATGACTCCTCTGGATCATCCAAATGGTCATTGGCAAACTTAAGATGGGCCTTGACATGTGCTGGTTTAAGCAGGGGAACCTTCCGTGCCATGCA
>NW_028155944.1:0-33344 GCF_963993115.1 Abramis brama | reverse complement strand
AAATTCCTACCCTGCTGGAAAAACCAGCATAGACCAGCATAGCTGGTCATACCAGCTAGACCAGCATATGTTGTGTTTTGGTGCTGGTATGCTGGTGACCAGCATGGGATGCTGGTGTGCTGGTGTGACCAGCATGGGATGCTGGTATGCTGGTGTGGGATGCTGGTGTGCTGGTGTGACCAGCATGGGATGCTGGTATGCTGGTGTGACCAGCCTGGGATGCTGGTGTGCTGGTGTGACCAGCATGGGATGCTGGTGTGCTGGTGTGACCAGCATGGGATGCTGGTGTGCTGGTATGCTTGCTGTATGCATTAATTAAATGCATCCCATGCTGGTCACACCAGCACCAACATTGGATGCTGGTTACACACATTGGAAACTATGCTGGTAAACAGTAATAGATGTTAAGGATGGTAGCCTGTTCACCAGGGTGGAATGCAGGACAGCTACATTTAATTTTGGTATGATGAAAATCATGAAAATACAAGCTTACATTAATACATGTAACAAGTTCATTTAATAATAACAAGTAAACATTAATACGTTAATACAATAATAACAATTATTTAACAAAAATCAACACTCTTCTGGCTCAACAAGCAAATTACAATAAAACACATTAACAACAATTGATCTTAATTAAGTGCTCACTATGGGGTTCCAAAAATGAGTCAACTGCTTTGTGCTTTGTACTACACATTTGTCCTTGTCAACAGTAACCTGCTAACAGTTGCCTACTTTTTCAGATAAATTAGTATAAGTTGATGTGTATGCTCTCTGTTTATGTCGTTTTGTTCTGTCATCCTTACTGTATTGATCCTACTTTTTCAGGTAAATTACTAAATGTTGATGTGCATGTTCTTTGTTTATGTCGTTTTGTTCTGTCGTCCTCAGTGTCATCTTAACTGTCGTCTTGTTCTGTCATCTTAACTGTTGTCTCTTTCTGTCGTCTTGTTCTGTCGTCTTAACTGTTGTCTCGTTCTGTCGTCTCGTTCTGTCGTCTTGTTCTGTCGTCTCTTTCTGTCGTCTCGTTCTATCGTCTCTTTCTGTTGTCTTGTTCTGTCGTCTTTACTGTTGTCTCGTTCTGTCGTCTTGTTCTGTCGTCTCGTTCTGTCGTCTCTTTCTGTCGTCTTGTTCTGTCGTCTCTTTCTGTCGTCTCGTTCTGTCGTCTCTTTCTGTCGTCTCGTTCTGTCGTCTCGTTCTGTCGTCTTAACTGTTGTCTCGTTCTGTCATCTCGTTCTGTCGTCTTGTTCTGTTGTCTCGTTCTGTCGTCTCGTTCTGTCGTCTCTGTCAGAACAAGAAGACAGAAAGAGATGACAGAAAGAGACGACACAGAGACGACAGAACGAGACGACAGAAAGAGATGGCAGAAAGAGACGACACAGAGACGACAGAACGAGACGACAGAACGAGACGACAGAAAGAGATGGCAGAAAGAGACGACACAGAGACGACAGAACAAGAAGACAGAAAGAGATGACAGAAAGAGACGACAGAAAGAGACGACAGAACAAGACGACAGAAAGAGATGGCAGAAAGAGACGACAGAACGAGACGACAGAAAGAGACGACAGAAAGAGACGACAGAACAAGAAGACAGAAAGAGATGGCAGAAAGAGACGACACAGAGACGACAGAACGAGACGACAGAACAAGACGACAGAACGAGACGACAGAACAAGACGACAGAAAGAGACGACAGAACGAGACGACAGAACAAGACGACAGAAAGAGACGACAGAAGATGGCAGAAAGAGACGACACAGAGACGACAGAACGAGACGACAGAAAGAGATGGCAGAAAGAGACGACACAGAGACGACAGAACAAGAAGACAGAAAGAGATGACAGAAAGAGACGACACAGAGACGACAGAACGAGACAACAGAAAGAGATGGCAGAAAGAGACGACACAGAGACGACAGAACGAGACGACAGAAAGAGATGGCAGAAAGAGACGACACAGAGACGACAGAACAAGAAGACAGAAAGAGATGACAGAAAGAGACGACAGAAAGAGACGACAGAACAAGACGACAGAAAGAGATGGCAGAAAGAGACGACAGAACGAGACGACAGAAAGAGACGACAGAAAGAGACGACAGAACAAGAAGACAGAAAGAGATGGCAGAAAGAGACGACACAGAGACGACAGAACGAGACGACAGAACAAGACGACAGAACGAGACAACAGTTAAGACGACAGAACAAGACGACAGAAAGAGACGCCAGAACAAGACGACAGAAAGAGACGACAGAACGAGACGACAGAACAAGACGACAGAATGAGACAACAGTAAAGACGACAGAACAAGACGACAGAAAGAGACGACAGAACAAGACGACAGAACGAGACGACAGAAAGAGACGACAGAACAAGACGACAGAAAGAGACGACAGAACGAGACGACAGAACAAGATGACAGAACGAGACAACAGTAAAGACGACAGAACAAGACAACAGAAAGAGACGACAGAACGAGACAACAGTAAAGACGACAGAACAAGACAACAGAAAGAGACGATAGAACGAGACGACAGAAAGAGACGACAGAACAAGACGACAGAACAAGACGACAGAACGAGACAACAGTTAAGACGACAGAACAAGACGACAGAAAGAGACAACAGTTAAGATGACAGAACAAGACGACAGTTAAGATGACACTGAGGACGACAGAACAAATCGACATAAACAAAGAACATGCACATCAACATTGAGTAATTTACCTGAAAAAGTAGGATCAATACAGTAAGGATGACAGAACAAAACGACATAAACAGAGAGCATACACATCAACTTATACTAATTTATCTGAAAAAGTAGGCAACTGTTAGCAGGTTACTGTTGACAAGGACAAATGTGTAGTACAAAGCACAAAGCAGTTGACTCATTTTTGGCACAAATGGAACTCCATACTCACATTTAAAGTTTTTTTTTAGTCTGTTAATGTCCATTATTTTTTCTGTGATGAACCGTCCGGCCTTTATCCATCTGGCCTGCAACTCTGTCTCCTCCACATTCTTTCTGTCAAGCCACTCCTTGAAGCAGACTGAAAAGAAATGAACAGATAAATAGTGATGCTTGTGTCGCACCAGAACAAATAAAAATGTATTACTCCATAACCCAGTACTTGGCATCCCACAAAGACCTTCTGGCTACTGCTACCTTTTAATGTCTGAAGTTTCTGGGGGGTTAAAGGCTGTCTGCTGGTTTTGGTTGTGGGGCATTCCTTCCCTGTGAGACTTCTTTCCGCCAGAGTCTTAGTGCCCCAGATTGCCACTGCCAACTCCTTCACAAATAAGGAATCCCGCGTGCTGTTTTGAATCCTTGACCAGGCCTCTCTGCGCACTCGAACATCTCCCCCCAAGTGAATCTGACAAAATTTAAAACAAAAATAATCAAGGTACTAGATTGTACAAATGCATACAAAATGTATTAAAACTTTAAGTGTACTGTAGTTGGGGGTTCTTATATTAATCCATGCACACAGATGACGACCCTTACGAAAAATAAGTTTATTCAAGTGTTCCATTAGTATACTTCTTTTAAACTAAAAATAAGAAAGTATACTTTCAGTCTACATTTTATATACTTCTCAAAAATATACTTAAACATTACTTAAGTATACTTTATAAACTTAACTTGAAGTATATTTCATTTTCGTAAGGGCGAGGGCAATGCTGTACCTCATCTCCTTTTGAAGATACAGAGGGTTCCACCTCATTCAAACAGCCAGACTCTGCAACTATATACAAAATAATGTCAATGTACTCAATATACATATTTACCCTCTTGCATCAGGGCCTATAGTTTGGTAAATATGGACCATGATAGATTTCAGATATCTGTGACTGTGAGTAATATATTTGTTATGTATATCCTTACTTTGTAAGGTCTCCTTTGGGCTTGGGGCTCCAGGGTCTTTGACAGTTAGAAAGAAAACAAACATATCACAAATATGACAGAAGATGGAAAACATGACAACAAAGAATATACTTTATAAACCCTCAAAGATCACAGCTGAAGTACTCCAATAACTTATAGTCTTCCCCAATCCCAATGCTATTTCTTTGATTTGTATCTTATTATTAGCTGGTTTAAATGGGGGGTGGGGGGGTGTCCTCCTTACCACTGCACTTTGCTGTTGATGAGGATTTCAGTGCCTTCAGCAATTGTTGCTGCAATTGCATGTTTAGAGAACGTAGTTCTTTATTCTCTGCCTCAATTTCTGCTCTGAGTTTCTCCTGCTCCTCTAACCTATAATAGACGGACATAGTGTATGTCATGATTAGCTGACATTATAAGAAAGAAAAAATATATATATATTTTAATATATTAGGTGTTATCTAGCTACTTATAGTATATCCACCTAGTTCTGCTATGGTGCTCTGACAAGCAGGTTAAATCAAACATTGGGCTAAAGATCAATTCTCTTGTCAGAACACATTAAGGCTATTCAAAAATCACTTACTTGTTTGTAGTTTCCTGCAGTTGCAGAGACATATTGTTTATTTTTTTTAGGTAGAGATGTTGCTTCTTTTTTGCCTCCTCAAAAAGTTTTTCTGGTACAACCCCACCATCATCATCATCATCCTCCTCTTCTGACAATGAGTCAGACAGGGTTTGAGCTCTCATTATCTTGCTTGGAGTTGGGCAGAGTGGAGACTGTTTTCTTCTAATTTTTCTCTCTTTTAGCAAGGTTAAGAGATTATTTTGTTTGGCCTCTTCTGCAGCTTTTTTCTGATTTGTCTATAAACATGGATAAAAGCATAATTAGGAAAAAGCATCACAGTGTATTGCAAGACTCCCATACATCCAAACACCCCCCCCCCCCCCCCCCCCATAGTTATATTTTCACTATAACTTGTATTCTGTAGTTACATTCAAGTGCCACACGATGGCACTAGCTGTAATTACAGTTGGCAATAGCTGTAATTACAGTTAACAGGAAAAACGATAGCAGATCAGCAGCAGCACATTAATTTACCAATTTTACACAACTATTAAGTTAGCTAACATCGGAACTATAACAGCAATATCAACTTTACATTTACTGCTTTGGCTTCCTCTGCCTCGGAGCGCGACCGTGGAGGCGTGGTCTCCTTCAGGAGTCTCACACGGACCCGCTTACCCTTGGCCAGTTCCTCCTCGATCTCTTCTCTGGACTCTGGAATGTTAATAACACTGAATGTAAGTACTTGAAAGCACCTGCTATAACGTTATACTCTGTCATGCAATACTAACACCGGTAGCATTGCGTCCTCTGTCCTAAGCGCTTACTAGCTTTGCTAGCGCGTTAGCCAAAACTCGTATCCCAGTTAATAGACGTACTATAGTTAGTAAGTTATTAAAGTTAAAGTATTTCCAAGTTGGACATTTATGTTATTGATGAACTATTGGAGATAACGTTATTACGACTCACCCTTTAGGAACAATATTTGTCCCTTGAAAAACTTCTCTTGCCAGCGCACCCAGTAAGTTTTAGTGAGGTCACTAACGTTAAGGTCAAAGTCCTTAATGTAGGATATGGGGACGATTTCTTTACACCCGTCCTCTATATATTTCACATAGGCGAACATATTTTCTATTCTGTTGTATAGTTAGGTAGATTTAAGTAGATTTGTTGAGTGAAGTTGTCTGTAAAATGACAAGTAACGGTTACCTCACGAGCGAATTTAACTCTAACGGCGGGAAGCGCGAGATGCACTGTTGCCTTGGTTACAGACTGCAGTCATATACTGTATAGCAGGGATAGGCAACTCCGGTCCTGGAGGGCCACTGTCCTGCAGAGTTTAGCTCCAACCCTAATTAAACACACCTGAACAAGGCAATCAATGTTTTCAGGATTACTAGATAGATACAGGCAGGTGAGTTTTTATCAGGGCTGAAGCTAAACTCTGCAGGACAGTGGCCCTCCAGGACCGGAGTTGCCTATCCCTGCTGTATAGTGTGTCTTAGCTCCCACTATAGAATGATAAAGTTAAAGGGTTTATTAAACACGTCTGTATAACACAGCACAGTTCCACAATGATTATAATGTTGAATCAACAACTCTCTAAAGCAGTTTCAACAATAGCAGTATAAAGCAGTCTTATAATCTTCATGGAGTAGGATTTATTACAGAACTGTTGAATTCGCTCCGTGCACAAAATGGCGACCGTTGACGTTTCGAACTTGAGTGTGTGGGCCAGTACTTCCGGTGAAAACTTCCGGTGATCTGACAGCGAGAGCGAGAGACAACAGCGACCGAGGTCCATTACCACAGCGATGTTTTTCACATTGAGTGTTTTTAGGATTCAAGAGAGGTGACTTGCCTTTCAGAGGGTGACAGCCTCAGCACTTCATTGTTGTGTGCCGTTATGTACCATGTCGTCACGTTAACAGATAAGTCAGCTTTCATGCATTCCCCGTTGACGCTGCGAAACGGGCATGAGTGGATACAGAAGATCCGGAGGGATGACTTCAACCCGACCAAATTTTTAAATGCATATAATTTTCAGTGTATTTCACCTGTGCGTTTCTATGCTTTCTATTACTGCATTTATTTTGTGCAAGTGAGATGAGTAAAGACCATCTGTTTAATAAATCATTATCTGTCTGGTGTTTATATGCAGCATATACAGTATTTTACTATGAGTAAAATATACACAAACTTACCCATATTAAATTGTTTGTCGTACCATACAGTTAAAAATGTAAAATATGTGATAATAATATTGATCTGTTTGGTGCATGTTTTGTTGAATTATTTTTTCAAATGTTTCTTTGTGCTTTCAGGTACTGCCTCTTGCTGCCAACCGCGGAGAAAATGAAAGTGAAGTTAGACCAGGTTCAAGCTGCGCAAATCTTGAGGTCAGGGCACAACCCGTTCTGTGACAGCAGTCAGTAGGGCTGTACAATATGACCAAAATGTCATATCCTATTTCATACCCCGATAACGATACATATCCCGATAACAGGGCTCCTAATTAAAAAAATCTAGGAGCACAGTCCAAAATTTAGGAGCACAGATAATTGAACGTTTTTCAATGACACAATATTACTGTGCCACATATAACATGCACAAGTATGGAGAGCATGAGAAAAGAGAATTCAGAAACATAGCATCTTACAGAAGTTTATGTGATGAAGTTGGGGTCGGCGTGACTGAGACTCATGCTTTTATTACTCAAAACAATAATAAACAAAAGGCGCGCACACAGCACTTGCACCGTAGCCTCGCTACAGCATTAAAGGACAAATCCAGTGAAAAATGAACCTAGGGGTAATTAACACATGGTTACCGAGTCGATCGTTCCCTGAGATGCGTTTTCATGATAATCGAATATAAAGTGTTTTATCTTTAAAAACAGATAAGCCTTGTTAGTGATAACAACTAGCGATTTACTTTTACTTAATCTGTGCCCCATATACTATTGTTAAGAGCTAATCTGTTTTTAAAGATAAAACACTTTATATTCGATT
Organism: Abramis brama; assembly: GCF_963993115.1. Lineage (NCBI taxonomy): Eukaryota > Metazoa > Chordata > Actinopteri > Cypriniformes > Leuciscidae > Abramis > Abramis brama. Next base: position 25,876 of record NW_028155944.1, on the reverse strand, counting down.
ATCATGAAAACGCATCTCAGGGAACGATCGACTCGGTAACCATGTGTTAATTACCCCTAGGTTCATTTTTCACTGGAATTGTCCTTTAACAACACTTTTTCACTTTCTCCGATCACTCTCTCCACCTCCGACGTACGAGTCCTAGTCCTCCTCTCTCTCTCGTCTCTGAGTCGACAGCGGCTTATATCCCGTCTCTCCACGCCAATTACTGCAATAAGACACAGGTGTTTGTCATTTGCACTTGACCTACTTACATACCGCTTGTCTCCTTTCTCTCTCTCCCATTATAGACCGTGCTGAACCACGCCCCCCTCGCCACAGTTTACCTTTACCTACCTTCCTCAATTAATAAAATATCATGAGTTACCGTTGGAATTTCTGTAACTCATGATATTTATTTGCATCATAAAGGTTTATGGAATAAAGAATAAGTTAACGCTATAGTTTAACTGCTTAGTAAGGTCATCACTCTTCCAGTGACAAACATGGCATTAGCTAGATTTGTGGGTAATCTAATTTAGCAAATGTAAGCGATGTTAAAGAGTATTTAGAAGCGACGAATTAGGGAGAACCATTGTCATTAATTGGCTGTTATAAACCCCAATACCGATTTAAATTAAATTAGTTCAGATTGGCCAATAATATCGGACCGCCAATTACAGGAGAACTCCGGTCAATTTTAACATTGAGCTCATTTTTTTGTCAATTTGGAGTGCTGTCAATACAGAGAACAACGACAAAAATCGGTGTTGCCTACACCGTGTTATCCTCTTTTTAAAATTTGCGCGTGATCATAGGTAACTAAACCTATGCGCGTGAACTCGACAATCGACTACTTTGGACTTCAACCGAAAACAGGATGTAAATACAGGTATTTGCGCTGACTTAAATAACATCATTTTTATTCATATCTTTCACATCTACTGCAGTCAGATTCACCCGTGTTCACTCTGAAGGAATCACTCACATTGGCTGTGCACTTGTAATGACACATCAAGGATGTTAAGAGGCTAAAAGCAGGTTTAAAACCTGCCCCATTGAAGTCAACAGGGTGCAAATTTTAAAAAGAGGATAACACAGTGTAGGCAACACCGATTTTTGTCATTGTTCTCTGTATTGACAGCGCTCCAAATTGACAAAAAAATGAGCTCAATGTTAAAATTGACCGGAGTTCTCCTTTAATCGGTCGCCATATACCGTCATATCGCACAGCCCTACTGGTCAGTCATACATTTCTTAGTTTACTGTCATTGTATGTAGACACATGCACTCAGGAATGTTTTTTTTTTTTTACATTTTTTGTAGATGTCTTCATCTGGTCGCTTTCTGCTTACATCTGAGCTGCAACCAAGTGACATGGCCCAGCAGTTTAGTTGTGATTCATCATCTGAAGGCAGTGTTTCTGAAGTTGATTCGGAAATTCCAGATATTCCAGAAGATGATCCATTCAGACAGATAGGTTTTGATACAGACATGGATTCAGTACTAATGTCAGCAGGTACAACGACAAAGGCTGAGGCACTGCTCATGGTGATGAGTCATGCAGCAAGACATAATATAACAGGGACACAACTTCATGACTTATTACAGCTCATAAATACTCTGTTTGGCAAAGAGGTGTTACCCAGATCAAAATATTTGTTCAATAAGGTCTTTAAAAACAACTCCGACATTGTGGAGTTCCACTTCTACTGCAAAACCTGTAAAGTATACATTGGCACAAAAGAAGACATACAAGACAAAAACATTGCACAGTGTGCAATCTGTAGTGCTTCAATTGAAATCAGTTCCTTGAACAGTGCAAGCTTTTTTATCAACATACCAATTGCACCTCAAATCCAGACGCTGCTTGAAAATCCTCAGATTCAAAACAGCATGACCTACAGACACCAAAGGCCACATAATGAGCATGTTATCTCGGACATATACGATGGTGAAATGTATCGAAACTTGTCAAGACCTGGTGGAATTCTGTCAGATCCAGACAATTTGTCGTATAATTTCAATTCTGATGGCTCGCCTGTGTACAAGTCTTCCAGATTTTCTATATGGCCCATACACCTGCATTTAAACGAGCTCCCTCCCAAAATGAGATTTCAGAATGTAGTGCTTGCAGGTCTTTGGTTTGGTACTCAAGAGCCAGTTATGTCTATTTTTCCCTTTTGATCAGGCCAAAACACTGGCATCCAGAGGTGTGTCTTGGAGAAAAAATGGAACATGTGTGTACAGCAAAATTGTTGGGTTATGTTGTTGTGTAGACTCAAAGGCAAGACCAGCCATGCAAAACACCACACAGTTTAATGGGTACTTTGGTTGTGGCTTCTGTTTACATCCTGGTACTCTAGTAGAGAAACAGGTGAAGTACACTGTGACTGACACAGAATATCCTGACAGAGAAGCGAAGAAAATGCTGGTAGATATGGAGCAAGCAGTAGCACAAAACAGAAGTGTCAGAGGAGTGAAAGGTCCATCACCACTCATAAACATGCCCTATTTTGATATAGTGTGGGGCTTTGTTCCAGACTATATGCATGCTGTCTTACTGGGTGTCATTAGACAGCTCACAGAGCTTCTTTTGAACAACAGTGATCAACCCTATTACACTGGGAGTCCCAACACTATGAGGGTGCTAGAAAACAGGATCAAGGACATAAAGCCACCACACCTGATAACACGACTACCCAGACCCCTTGCAGAATGCAAGTACTGGAAAGACTCAGAGTGGCGAGCATGGCTCCTGTTTTACAGCTTGCCAGTCCTGAATGGTGTACTTCAACCACGTTATGTGAAGCACCTAGGCCTTCTGGTATCAGCAGTATTTCTACTCCTGAATGAGAACATTACCTTCCAAGAAATCAACAAAGCAGATAACATGCTTTTTGAGTTTGTGGCAAGGTTTCAGTTGCTGTATGGCGAGGCATCTATGACATTTAATGTACACCTGCTAACTCACCTTGCAAAATCAGTGAAATTGTGGGGGCCACTCTGGGCACACTCAGCATTTGTGTTTGAAAATGCAAATGGTGGTCTGTTGAAACTGGTGCATGGAACAAAGTGTGTAGCTCTGCAGATTGTGAACAAATTCCTGTTGCACAGAGCAATACCACTCTTTACCACAAGGTATGCAGTTAGTGAGCAAGTTAAGGAGTTCTGTTTGGAAATGACAAATGACCGAAGAGTAAAGAGTTTCACAAAATGTCAAGACACAACTGTTCTGGATAGTGGCAGAGTGACAGAGACTACTGATGATGAAAAAAGAGCCTTCATTTCTGCACAGAAACATCCACCAGACGAAATGGTAGTGCACAGGAGAATGGTGCATAAAGGACTAGTTTATACCAGCAAAAGCTATAGCCTCAGTAAGAGACGCAGAGACTTTTTTGCAAAGATGAGTGATGGTGTTTATGGAGAAATCCAGAATATTGTATCCTTTCCTTCAGAAGGGGGTACAGAAATTGCTGTCCTTTTCAAAAAGCTCTATACAAATGCCTCCTTTCCTTTATCACAAGGTTATGGGTTTGTGTCACATATCCGACTTGTAAGTGGAAGCCTTTTTTCGCCAGTGTGTCTGATTTCAGTAGACCGGTTAGAGCAGAAATGCATGGTTTTGAAAACGGGTGATCAGACGTACATTTGTGACTTTCCAAATGCATATGAGAGAGACTAGTCTTAATCTTAGATGGTCATTCTGTGAGTTGTTGGTGTTGATATAAGCCCTTTCTGTTTAATATGATTTCTGGCTTTGAGTGCGAAGACCTTTCCATGAATGGAACTGGTTAAGGTGTCATTAGACGGCCTAAATGTGAACTTGGGTCATGTGATAACAGGAGGGGGTGGGAGAAATAATATCTAAAGTCCGAAGAAATATCTAGGAGGACGTTCACACTCAAGCCTCTTTTTCTCTAGCTTATTGATCTCCCTTCTCTGGGTGACTTACTATTTCATATCTGTCTGATACTGTTTTGCCACTCCTTTTTTGCATTCTTTATTTGAGTCTGATACTTTATTGACACCTCTGTTTGACTATATTATCTTTGAGTCTGATACTTCATTGACACCTCTGTTTGACTATATTTGAGTCTGATACTGCTTCAAACACCTCTGTTCGACTATATTATATTTGAGTCTGATACTTCATTGACACCTCTGTTTGACTATATTATCTTTGAGTCTGATACTTCATTGACACCTCTGTTTGACTATATTATCTTTGAGTCTGATACTTCATTGACACCTCTGTTTGACTATATTTGAGTCTGATACTGCTTCAAACACCTCTGTTCGACTATATTATATTTGAGTCTGATACTGCTTCGACATTTCTGTTCGACTATATTATATTTGAGTCTGATACTGCTTCGACATTTCTGTTCGACTATATTATCTTTGAGTCTGATACTGCTTCGACATGTCTGATACTGCTTCGACATTTCTGTTCGACTATATTATATTTGAGTCTGATACTGCTTCGACATTTCTGATACTGCTTCGACATTTCTGTTCGACTATATTATATTTGAGTCTGATACTGCTTCGACATTTCTGTTCGACTATATTATATTTGAGTCTGATACTGCTTCGACATTTCTGTTCGACTATATTATCTTTGAGTCTGATACTGCTTCGACATGTCTGATACTGCTTCGACATTTCTGTTCGACTATATTATATTTGAGTCTGATACTGCTTCGACATTTCTGTTCGACTATATTATATTTGAGTCTGATACTGCTTCGACATTTCTGTTCGACTATATTATATTTGAGTCTGATACTGCTTCGACATTTCTGTTCGACTATATTATATTTGAGTCTGATACTGCTTCGACATTTCTGTTCGACTATATTATCTTTGAGTCTGATACTGCTTCGACATTTCTGTTCGACTATATTATATTTGAGTCTGATACTGCTTCGACATTTCTGTTCGACTATATTATCTTTGAGTCTGATACTGCTTCGACATTTCTGTTCGACTATATTATCTTTGAGTCTGATACTGCTTCGACATTTCTGTTCGACTATATTATATTTGAGTCTGATACTGCTTCGACATTTCTGTTCGACTATATTATATTTGAGTCTGATACTGCTTCGACATTTCTGTTCGACTATATTATCTTTGAGTCTGATACTGCTTCGACATTTCTGTTCGACTATATTATCTTTGAGTCTGATACTGCTTTGACATTTCTGTTCGACTATATTATATTTGAGTCTGATACTGCTTCGACATTTCTGTTCGACTATATTATATTTGAGTCTGATACTGCTTCGACATTTCTGTTCGACTATATTATATTTGAGTCTGATACTGCTTCGACATTTCTGTTCGACTATATTATATTTGAGTCTGATACTGCTTCGACATTTCTGTTCGACTATATTATCTTTGAGTCTGATACTGCTTCGACATTTCTGTTCGACTATATTATATTTGAGTCTGATACTGCTTCGACATTTCTGTTCGACTATATTATATTTGAGTCTGATACTGCTTCGACATTTCTGTTCGACTATATTATCTTTGAGTCTGATACTGCTTCGACATTTCTGTTCGACTATATTATCTTTGAGTCTGATACTGCTTCGACATTTCTGTTCGACTATATTATATTTGAGTCTGATACTGCTTCGACATTTCTGTTCGACTATATTATCTTTGAGTCTGATACTGCCTTGCTACTCCTGTTTTAATGATTGTTCTATTGTGTTTTATGTGTTGCTATGTAGGTACTATTTATATATTTATTTATTTTTATTTTTATTTTAATCTTTAATCTGGTTGTTCAACCAAAGCACTGTAAAGCACTTTGGTCAGCCAAGTGGCTGTTGTAAACATGCTATATAAATAAAGTGACCTTGACCTTGACCTTGACCTGAAAAAAAAAACAGAAAAGAAAAAACAGACAGGGCTTATCATTACTATCAAACACCCCCCAGTGTTTAATTTTTGATTAACCCCCTGAAGTCGGCGGTATCGCCGGCGATACCAGCTCGCTTTTTTTTTAGCAGTGTAAAAGAAACTCAAAAATACTCGGTTGACTTTGATTTTCCATTGGAGTTTCATACATCAATCGATTCTGTTAAATGTGTATTATTTTTGTGTATACTCACAATAAAAACAAAGTGTTGTGCTTTTTGCCAAATAAAGAAAAATAAACACGAAGCGAGTTCTGCCTCCTCTCTCTCAGTGTAGTCCATTCTGAAACGCGTCCGAAAATGAACCAAAACTCAGCGAATACTCAGTCAAACAGCCATTCAGACATACAGGCATGAAGCTTGAATTATCTTCTTTTAAACGAAGTAATTTTTATAAAAAACAAATATTCACAGTTTATGTAATATGTATGCAAAGAGAGAGATGTCAGTCGTTCTCATCTCAGCTAATTAAGTTTTAATGTGCTCCGCCCACGGAGAGCACGCGCTATTCAAACGCAAATGTGAGCCGATCCAAACAAACCTGTAAAACGCCCATCAGCTGGATAACACACACCGCGAGTTCACTTTCAGACTTATGTACTTTACGATGCTGTGAGGAATAATACTATCTTGATAATAATCCTGCAAAAATTTACCTCAGAAGTTCTGGAAGTATCATTTCGAGGAGCAAACGGATCCCGCTGAGGAATTAGGTCAGTTCTGTTTGCTTTGTTCTAATCGGAATGAATGAACGCAAAGATGCGTGCTGTTGTGGAGCTACTACAGCTGGCAAAAATACTGTTTTAATATGAATCACGTTACTATGAATGAATGAACGCAAAGATGCGTGCTGTTGTGGAGCTACTACAGCTGGCAAAAATACTGTTTTAATATGAATCGCGTTACTATGAATGAATGAACGCAAAGATGCGTGCTGTTGTGGAGCTACTACAGCTGGCAAAAATACTGTTTTAATATGAATCACGTTACTATGAATGAATGAACGCAAAGATGCGTGCTGTTGTGGAGCTACTACAGCTGGCAAAAATACTGTTTTAATATGAATCGCGAATACAAAGAAAGATTACACTGGAAATATTGTTACAATTTTAAATGTTGTTGTAATTGTATAACCTTAAAATATATATATATATATATATATATATATATATATATAAGGATAGATGTAAACAAAATCTTAAAAGGTCATTATAAGCCTTATCTTTAAATAATTTTATTATGCTTTATTAGTGACACATTTGGGAAGAGAATATATTCCAAATCTGAAAATACAGTATGAGAACAATTAACTGCACAATTACTATAAATGTTTACCTTGGATATTGTACAATTTGCAAGCAAAATTTGTGGAAAAAACAACAAACCAGTTATATATTGTCCTTGCATTCTTGTGGCTCATTCACACACCTGAATGAAAGGCTCATTACGTATGCAGCCTCATCCCCATTGACTCAGGTGTGAATCACGCCCACCCGCATATGGCCTTTCCAAACAAAAAGTGTTTTACAAGATTTAAATCAATGTATTGTGTTATGTGAATGATTAGGCAGGATGATTTTCACATATTTTTTAAGAAAAAATTCTAGGCAACGACATCCATTAGTCAAAAGTCTTATTTACATATATTTAGAATGTGTTTTATGGCCTTATTTCAGAAACTTTAGTTTTTTGTTTTTTAAAAAACCATGCATAAACATTATTCTATCAAAAATACAAACATGTACATGCAAGTTGTTCACATATTATGGTAGCCCTGTTTGTGCTAAATAGAGTGAATTTACACCTTTGCCATTAATATGTTTATAAGCAACTGAAAAAAGCACAAATGTCAGGGCATGTCAGAACATCTCAAGGACCCCAAAAACCCCTCAGACTCCAGAGGGTTAAACATCCTCCACAATACATTGACACCGAATGCTTGTAGGAACATGTTAATGTAATCTCTTATATTGGTGTACATTGCTTGTTAACTGACTGTTTTTTAAACTTAAAAATTTCCCGGAGTTCTCCTTTAAGCATTATAATTTATTAATGTGAATACTGAATGCACTGTATATATTGTCTTGGTAGTAATGGTATCAAGTAATTCCTATAAATGTGAATGTAACATGTAAATATTCTGTTGCAGTAATAAACTTATTTCAAACAGATGTTAATGTTCAAGAATCTTTAGTTTATTTATTGTAATTAATTTGTATGAGAAAAATAGTGTTATGTGTTGGCCAAGTATTTATGTACTGCCCTTAAAGAACTTCTTGACATTGCTAGCCTAATTTCTATTTAACTGTCTTCTTTTTTAGTAATTTAAACAAGTAACTTATTAAATGGACCGTGTAAGTACTGGCTGCATAAATGTGTACAAAATAATGAGCTAAAGTAAATCACACAAGACCATGCTGGTAGACCAGCACCATTAATGAGACCTTGCTGGTAGACCAGCATCACCAGCAAGACCATGCTGGTAGACCAGCATCATTAATGAGACCTTGCTGGTAGACCAGCACCATTAATGAGACCTTGCTGGTAGACCAGCATCACCAGCAAGACCATGCTGGTAGACCAGCACCATTAATGAGACCTTGCTGGTAGACCAGCATCACCAGCAAGACCATGCTGGTAGACCAGCACCATTAATGAGACCTTGCTGGTAGACCAGCATCACCAGCAAGACCATGCTGGTAGACCAGCATCATTAATGAGACCTTGCTGGTAGACCAGCATCACCAGCAAGACCATGCTGGTAGACCAGCACCATTAATGAGACCTTGCTGGTAGACCAGCATCACCAGCAAGACCATGCTGGTAGACCAGCATCATTAATGAGACCTTGCTGGTAGACCAGCATCACCAGCAAGACCATCCTGGTAGACCAGCATCACCAGCAAGACCATGCTGGTAGACCAGCAAAACCATGCTGCTAGACCAGCATTGTCTTGCTGGTCCACCAGCTAAACCAGCACCAAACCAGCATAGACCAGCATAAACCAGCATAGACCAGCATGGAAATTATGCTGGTCTATGCTGGTTTTTCCAGCAGGGTTGGCAAGCCAACGTACATTAGCGCCACCTACTAATCTGAGTGGGAGTGCATATGGAACAAGAGACAGTAAGAAAGATGAGGAAGAATTAAAATAAATAACACTAGATTATATCCATAACTACTGATTTTTTTAGAAATTTAAATAATATTTTAAGTCTTGATTGTCTTGACCCGTTTCCTAATAATACTTTTAGTAAAACTTTATCAATTCCCAGCCATCTTAAATGAATTAACTATCGAGAGAATTAACGTCTCTCCCTTATGCAACATACTCAAAACAATATACTGTACTGTTTGTAGATGTCCACATTTATAACAATTTCCCATTGCAATCTGTTTACGTTCGTACGTTTAAAACTTTTAATTTGAAAATTTTAAACGATTGCCCCGCCTCTTACGTCTCGAGCCTCTTGCTTTCTATGTGTATTGATAGTGATGTGCTGGGAAAACAGGCAGGAACGTTTTGCTTTGCGAGTTATCCATCGTGTGTTGGTAAACGGCGTGTGCTATGATCTGCTTTGCCGATTGCGAAACGTGATTGGCAAACGGTTTGCCAGAATATACCCTGACCATTCAGTAGCTTTTGTCATCAGAGTTGTGTTACCAATTTACAATTGGTTGTATTCGCACCTTGAAATTTAGAATAGATAATTGAAGTCTATATCATTAGTCAAGAAGGCATAAGCAAAACCCTCAACTTTAGACTATTGAACAAATGGGGTATTAAAAGATAAAATATTACTATTTTAATTTCAGATGTGCGTGGTTTTGACCATCGCACAAAGGGGGGAAGTGAGTTCAGAATAAAAAATAAAAAACAGTTGATGATAGATGATTTTTATAGAAGATTGATATATAGCCAAATGCAATATTTGTGTTCAAAACAATGTCAGAAAAGGTGTGTATAGATTTGATTGATCAACCATGGGGAATACCAATTGAGTTTAAGCATAGCTTTAAGCATGAAGTAAATCAGGCTTTGAGTATATTTGTATGCATAACTTGATAAAATGAACTTGATAAAATAACTGTGTCAAGGTCACCAGGCGTGACAGAAGGGAAGAGATAGATCAGAGACTTGATGATATGAAAAAGGTATAAAAAATGAGTGCTGGATGTTGTAACTTCAGATGACCAGCTGGCTTCTCCTTTATTGTTTGTACCATAAAGTTAATTCTTCTGACCTGGAACCTCGACTCTGAGAAACTTCTTTGAGACCTGAACCAAAAAGAACTTTGAATTTGCCACAACATGTGCAGTTTTACACAATACACCAACACTTTTACCTGTTCCCAGGAAAGTGGTGGCTGAAATATGTGCAGTAAGTGGACTTTTTCTAACTTTACATCAAATGGGAAGAAAGTGCAACACTTTGTAAGACCCATTTGTTTCCATTGCACAGGACAGTGAAGGATGAGCGTCGAAGAACCAAACAATCCAAGATCATGCCAAATCGCCAACAATCAAATCCATCTAAGTGAGTTAGCGACGTACGAAGAACGGACCCCAGAGGTTCATTTGGATGGAAACCTGACTAATGTAAACAGGCATTAACAGATAAACAGTACAAACAAAAAGGAACATAAAAAAAGCATTAGCCTCCTCATTGTCACAGTTGTGGCAGATATAATGTTCTGCCTCATGTGACCAGAGACACAGCACCCACACTTCCCCAGGCAAGGATGAGCTGAATGTGTCCTTACACACAAGACATTCCTCATCCTTGTCTGAGGAAATTGTGGGTGCTGTGTTTTCGATGGTGAGAAGCTTCTTCTGGGTCCCACATGTTAGCAGCATGCAGAAAGAAATTACTCAGGACAAAGCACAACCTTTATATTTTATAATTATAATGTTACTTTTTAATTGCATAAATATATTTCTACTCATTTTTTAAATAGTGGCTGTTAAAAAATAAATAAAAAATTAAACATGCATTAAAATTGAAGAACATGTTAAGTAAAAATACAATGAATATGCAATATAATGCATATGACTAACAAGTTTGTGGTCATTAAATGTGGCTTTTCTGGGGTAAATGTAACATTACGTGACATACAGTGGCGGCTGCTGGTCTTTCAAAGAGGGGAAGCTCATTTTCGGCCTACATCATAAAAATTGTCCATTTATTTATACGTAAATTCTGCCCAAAGTTCCTTTTCAAGAAAATGCTCTGTGACCCTATATCGTTCCAACTAGGCGTCTTTTCCAGTGACTTGACCAGTGTCCTCTCAATGGCCAGCAGAGTTAGGTATAATTGTATAAATGTAATAATATAATAAAGGTATAAATAATAATATAATAAAGTATAATAATAATACTACTAATAATATATAGGCTATTTTTAATTATTTTAATAATTATTGTTTTAATTATTACTAATAATATTAGAAAAAATATAATAGGATAAGTAATAATATAATAAAGGTATAAATGTATAATTGTGTGAAATGTATTATGAAAAATGGCTAGCAATTTCGACAAGCAAATACCAATAAAGAGTTAGCAGCAGTTTGTCTTTTGACTATCACTTGAAAAATCTGCGATGGGACTGAGCTCCAATAGCTTCAGCGGCAGCGACTTTTTATTGTATGAAATCGCTGTCAATCAAAAGGAGATGCAGCCCCTCCAATCATCACGCGGAAGCCCGGAGTCCGGGCCAGCCCACTCCTCATTCACCCCCAGAGACGCTGAGCGTCCGTGGGCGGGACATAATCGCAGCATTTATCCAATGACCGTCTAGTTTCGAAGCGCTGAAAAAAACTGTTCAGAGCAGCCCCATTGAAGTCAATGGACGCTGGGCTTCAACAGGGAAATGCACTGTCTGTGACGCTACGGGAATGTATGAGAAGGAAATCGAGTCAGCCGACCTGCTGTATGCTTACAGTCTATGGCTGTATGTAGCTGATTCTGAACGAACTCGTCTTTGAGATTAACATTTTCTAACGCATTTTTAGTCAATAAAATGTTAACACAATAGTACATATTTGACCATTAATTTTTTTGACATTATAGGGGAAGCCGAGCTTCCCTTGCAGTCTTAAAGAAATCCCCACTGGTGACATATTATTTTTCAATGGGGTGCCCAATCCTGCTCCTGGAGATCTACCTACCAGCAGAGTTCAGCTCCAACCCTGATCCAACTATTATCAAGACAACTTATTACAGACAATACCCTGTCTGTATTATCAAGTGCTCCTGAAGATCCAGGCTGCGTTCCAGTCCAAACTTGTCATGCCCTTCACTCGCTAACTTCCCTCCGTCTCGTTCACTCGGATGTACGTCATTGTATGCCCACTACTGGTGGAAACTGCAATGGGCTGAATTGGAACGTCCTAAGCCCTTATTATTTAAAAATTTTTTTCCCTTTAAGAATTTGTTTAATGCAGCATCCGAATGTATGTAGGTGTGTTTGGGTTGTTTTAAATAAAAAATATATATAATTCATATATCATAGAGTTGTTTGTTGTGGTGGTGATTAGACGAGATATGTGGTGATGTCACAGTCGTACTGCATTGCGGGACATATAGGTGCCTGAAGTGTACATATGAAGTAGACTCGCACCCTCGGTCAAAATCGAGGGAACGAGGGTCTGTCCATATAAACTTCCCCCTCGTCCACTTCACGAAGTGGAATGCACTTCAAAATGGCGGCTGGGATTCCCCCGAGGGGAAGTGCTTAGGGAAGTTTGCAAGTGCGTGTCTAAAAGTGGACTGGAACACAGCTCTTTATTAGCTGGTTCAGTTGTGTTTGATCAGGGTTGGAGCTGAACTTTGCAGGTAGGTAGATCTCCAGGAACAGGATTGGGCACCCCTGGTTCACATACTTCCGAGGTTGAAACACTGATTGAGTGATTAAATAAGACAGTAATTTATACTTAATCTTTAAACATTCCTTCTGATGTTCATTCATGTTTATTTTGTGCTGTACCTAGTAGTAAAGCGGAAGAGATGATTAGTTTACGTGGGCTCTGCACTGCCGCTTGAACTGAGGCACTATAGCAATCTGCCACATTAAAGAGCCCCAAACAGTATCTATTGTTTTATTTTCATAATAAAATGGATGGAATTTGAAAGCTGATACTTTGAGCTTTGTTACTTTTGATATGAAACAAAACTTACTGAGATTTTATTGGATGGGAGGCTCTACATAGTTTTGTTTATTCATCAACTGAAAACAGCACAGACTAAAAGATAGATTATTGGGATTTAAGAATTGATATTAGTTCATAAAATTGAGAATAGATTAAAATCGAGAAATGTATATTTTTAACCCAGTCTGTGTAATACATTTTTTTATTTTTTATTCTATATTTTATATTTTAGAAAACTGAATAGGGGCAATTGTCTGTAAAAAACTAATATTTTTTTCCATACACTGATTTTGTTTTTCCATACTTTTCCAGACCTGGAAACTACTCAAATCAAATTCCATACTTTTATAAACTGCGTAGGAACCCTGTGTAACAATAGTAAGCAATAAACTGGCCAAATTTCTCTTGTCTCATTACTCTATATATTTTAGAAATATTTGGAGCGCACAAGATACGATATAATTTGTAATAGACTCAAAATGATGTATGGAAACTGCTCAAGGGTAGATTGTTTAGTGAAACAAAACTTATTTGACAATACGTTTCTTCAAGGATGGCTTCACAAACGTCATTTTAGCGGTAAAAGGCCAATTATATGGAGACAGGCTGGAGACATTAAGTTTCAATTATGTAGATAACAAAACAGCGAAAAAACTGGATACAGACAAATAACAAAAAAAAAACCGTCTTAAGACATCTTTTTCATCAGCACCTGACCAATTAATACTAGCACTTAGCTATTCTATTTGTTTGCTATGTGTTCTGTGTTAGACTAACTGAGACTTGTTACAGCACTTGTGTACTGTTGTATACATTTGTATACTGTTTAATCATATTGTTGGTCTGATTGTTTCTATTGCTCTCCTCATTTGTAAGACAAAATGATTAAATGTCAATGTAAATATCAAGCTAAGAATTTGACCAGGTTGTATAAGTTGTGCAGAAGAGCAGCATATTCATTACCTGAGAACATTTCTATAATGTGTTGTTTGTGTGCAGGAGAGCGACTGACAGACTTTCTTGAGGTAGAGAGTTGTTTTGAGGTAGAGAGTTGTTCATCTTCATTTTCTGAGGCTTCTGGAAATCACAACAGGGTAAAGTTAAATCACATGTCAAAACTGTAATAACTGTTATAAGATGATAAACAAACATGCAGATTCTACATAACATGCATAACAGCTCTACTGACTACTTACCCGTTTCTAAAATGTGACGCTTGCGTTTGCGACTAACAGACTTTCTTGAGGTAGAGAGTTGTTCATCTTCATTCTCTGAGGCTTCTGGAGATCACAACAGTGTAAAATTAAATCACATGTAAAAAACGCATTTTGATAAGCATTTCAAACCAAATGTTTGAACAGTGTTGGGTCACCACTGACTTCCATAGTATTTATTTTCCTACTATGGAGGTCAATGGTGCCCCAAAACTGTTTGGTTACAACCATTCTTCAAAATATCTTCCTTTGTGTTCAGCTGAACAAAGAAATTAAACTCGAGGGTGAGTGAATAATGACAGAATTTTAATTTTTATGTGAACTATCCCTTTGAAGTGATGATAGAATAGAACACATTTTACTCCAGGACACTATGGTTGTGGATTGCAACTTTTCCATTATCACCTTTAGGCTAACCACTAGATCTCTTTAGTACTGACCTTTTTCTGTGGTTTGGCATTCATGCTCTTGCCGGCATCTGGAAGCAGGGCTTGTGTCTCTGTAAAGCAAACAATTTAAAAAAATGTGATATAAACAAAACAACACAAATTAAACCACAGATATAATGCATTAAATACAATCACTGTAGTGGGAAAATCCAAATCCATTTTACTCGCCCTCAGTACTAAAGGTAATCTCCTCCAAAGATTTTCCTTTATAACAATCTGCACCTTTTTCTAAATACAAAAGCAACTTGCTTACTTTTGCAAATTGAATTGTATTTTCGGACAGTCTGTAGTACTTGCGATGTACTCTAATGTCATGTCCCAGGCATTTGGCCAATTGGTTAAGTTCATTGTTTTTTAAATTCATGATCTGACTCAGAGTTGCTACTTGTTTCCTTAATTAGGTCGATGTAAGGCTCCTGGGGTCTTTCGCGCCATAAGTTTTAGAAATTTTCCTTAAACAGTCTGATCAACGGATGTGCGTTAAAGCCCCCACCCAGGCAAAAACATAAGGATTGTCTTCGTCGAAGCCCACTTTGCTCCTGCTTTCATTCAGCATGACCATCCTTTGTAAGAAGGACAGGTACTTTCTTGCCGCTTTTCCCTTGGATATCTAATCGAGTCAACTCATTACACAACTGTTGTTCTAATTTAGTCAGTGATTTTACCACATCTTCGTTAGGAGGCTTGGTATTTCGACTCACATATGATGTAAGGAGCAATTTGGATGCTTCACCTACACGTCTACAAAGTCTCAGCCAAGACCTTTCAGTCAGCGACATTCACATTCTCTTTGAGTTTTTGTTTTGAGACCTCTGCTCCACACTTTTGAGGTGTTTTTTGTAAAGCCATGGCATCTTCCGTAAGGGGAATAGTGTCCCCCTTGTTCCACTTGCTTTGCTGCAAAGTGTTGAGGGCCTGACTCAAAATGTTGGTATGTCAATGACTATCAATTAGTTTTAAGTTTTCCAACTTTTTTTCAGTGTCTCTGTCCCCAGCCATTAAACATTGTCCTAAACTGAGCTGGCAGACTTTCTTCAATGAGTAACCAATTTTCAGAGCAAGAGAGGGGTTTTTAAACATATTTAAATCTGGTTGAAATACTTTCTTACTTCCTTACAAGATGTGACTGGCAAACAGAAAGTTATCTTGCTTACAGAGCTCTGTAAGGTTCCTCACTTTTTTAGATTTTGTCTTTACTTCGATCATAAACCTGGCCAGCTCCCTGATTTTTTTAATTATGTAGTGATGTTGTGATTTGTCATGGCCACACTTTGTATAAAGCGATTCTCCATAAAGACAAATAAACTGTCCTTCATTATGGTTTGTGTTATTTCATCTTGGCGCATGGTTTGTAAAAGAGCTCTAATTTTGCAGAGCAACTGTAAATGTGACCGTACTTGTCTACTTATAGCTTAAAAAATATATATATATATATTTTCAAAACAACATTTTAATGAACAGGAAACAGTGTTAAGTATTGTTTTGGTGCCAAACAATGTAAGCAGCTCTTAATTCAGAACTAGCTATTATGGCGAAATGCATTGCTCTGCATTTTAGTGACAGTGGGTTGTTCTTGTTTTTTATTTTAGCATAATCAAAAACAAGTTGACAGCTCTCCTGAAGCATTACAAAGAACATGGGTTGACCCCCGTGTAAAAACATCCGGTGGCCGTCAGAAATCAGACAAGCGCCTGCTCATGCATGATGACATCTGTCGTGTGATATCATTCATCATCAACTTCGCGGAGCTTCACGGACTGGTTCTTCCAGGTCGAGTCCCTGGCTACAAACGTTTTGATATCAAGTTGCTGCCCTCTCATTACACCAAGGCCACAGTTTTTCGTGCCTATGAACAGACAGTTAGGTCAGGAGGTAGGTATTCTTTATTAATGAGCATTTCAGTGCTGAATTGATAAACCTATTATGCTGAAAAATAACTTAACAATGTGATAATGAATGTTATTCATTAGTTTGCACATGTAGTCTATGTTTGCTGAGTGATCTTTAGTGAAAGGCTTGTCAGTTAATGATAGACTGTAATTGATGGAAAAGTTTTAAAGTGCATTAATAGTGCATCAAAACCAAATTGAGGAAGTTCTTCCCAAACTTTGTTTTATCAGAACATCTGGTGGTCAACATTGTGACCTTTCGGCGCCTGTGGAAGACCCTTGTGCCCTACATAGTCCGGATGAAGCCAATGACTGACTTGTGTTGGGAATGCTAAAAAACAACTCTGCCAACCTAACCGAAGCAGAGAAATCCGAGCGATGCAGAAACCAGGAAGACCACCTCAGGAAAGTGATATTAGAATGCTCACTATATCAAGACATGGCTCAGAAAGCTAAGGATACTGTAAAAGACCATGGCATTCATGAACTCGGTCCTTGTGATCCATGCTCCCGAGAAATCACAATGCATTACTCGTTTGATTTTGCCCAGCAGGTGCATTTTCCCTCCAATCCACTTCAGCCCGGTCCTATGTACTTCTTGACCCCTCGAAAATGTGGCTTGTTTGGCATTAACTGTGAGGCTATTCCAAGACAGGTTAACTACCTTATCGATGAGAGTGTATGCATCACCAAAGGGCCAAATGCTGTGGTGTCATTCCTTGATAATTTCTTCACTCAATATGGCATGGGTGAAAAGCATGTCCGGCTACATTGTGACAACTGTGTAGGCCAGAACAAGAACAATACTGTGCTACAGTACCTGCTATGGAAAGTTCTTCATGGATTGCATGAAACAATGTCATTGAACTTTCTCATTGTGGGCCATACAAAGTTTGCACCAGATTGGGCATTTGGCTTGGTAAAACAAAGCTATCACCGAAAGATGGTATCATGTCTGGATGATATTGTTGATGTTGTTCAAAGCAGCACACTGACTGGAGTTAACATCCCGCAACTGGTTGGACGGGAAGATGGGGAAGTCATAGTGAAGCAGCGTGATTGGCAGTCATTCCTGAAGCCATTCTTCCGACATCTCCCGGGAATAACCTGACACCAGCATTATCGGTATGTAATTTATGGTACTATAATACTAACGGCATATGTCTATTATGCTCAAGTGCTGTGTGTGTGGGTGTGTGCTTCTGTGTTACATGGGTATCTGCATATAATAATGAATGGATCTTTTACAACTAGTTTTCCCCAATCTTCTGTGTTTTTCATAATGAGCAGTGACCATCCTGGCTGGGTATTTTACAATATTGCTCCAAGAGGACGCACCACCAATCCAGAGAACCCCTGTCATCAAGCCCCCTGGCCTGGATTTGAAAAGAAAGACTTATCTGTACCAAAATATCCGTGAGTTTTGCACAGAAAATACAAAGGACATTACATGCCCAAAACCGCCAGTTGAGAAAGTAAGTTGTCCCTCTCCCTGCCCAGCTAAGAAGAAAAGAGCTGAAATGTGAATTTAATGTCCAATTTGAATCTGAGTGAATGTATTTATTGTGTATGGATGTGAGTGAGTGCAATTATTGTGTGAGTGTATTTATCTGCAAGGAGAATCCATTACAATGTGTTTGATTTATTTTAACCCAATATTTAACTGTTGGTATCTCCGTTATGAATTTCTTACACTGTAATTGTCAACTAGCCTACACAAAGATATGATTGCATAGGCTAACATTATTTGTTCTCTGTTTCCTTGTCTCTCTGCCTCTCTCACTTTCTCTCTCTCACACACACACACACACACAGACATGCACACGCACACGCACGCACACACACACACACACACACACACACACACACACACACACACACACACCCTCTCTCTCAAGCAAAAATGTAGCACCTCTGTTCAATCTTTCTGATTTTAGTAAATTTTTGTAAAAGTGCCTTTTAAATTATTTATTCAAATAAAAACTTTAAAATAATTTGAGCTTCAGCCTGGTTTAATAGCATTTATATATATTAATGTCTTTGGTCAAATTAAGCTGTAAAATAAATAGTTTATCTCTTTAAATGCATTTGCAAAAGCAAATGCGATTTTCTCAGGTTTTCAAATGGAAAAAGAGGGCAGACGGCTATAATTCAAATGTATATATCTTTACAACCATTCAAGGTATGACTTTGACTAGGATATCATTTGAAAGCTTATGGTCTCCTCTTTCCATTAATACCCATTAAGTCACATTTATTTAAAGCAAAACTGAAACCGGAAACCTCTCTCCTTCAGCATGAATCCAATTGTTTTTAACTTTGTGCTGCAACATTTAGTTTTTAAACTATTATTTATGTAAATGGGGCTTCAAATTAACTCGTGCCCCAACATCCATGTAAAACGGAGTCCTTCATATGCACAAAAAATTATTGTACAACACATGTATTTATTGTATTGGTTTAAATTGAGCCATGTTTCTTTTTTTTGTTGACTTTAGATTGATGATGAAATTAATAGGCTGTCAACTTTGCAATTTCAGGAGATAAAAACCCCACAATTATAATTTGATGTTAAATGTACTTAGTTTTTTTTCCTGTATTCACTGTCTGTCATCTTAGAGCACAAATCATCCAGTTCTTGCATGCTACGGCAAGGATTGAGCAGATACTCAGAGATGTCAATTGTTGGCTGGCCAATACTTCTTAAAAGACTTTCAATGGCTGACAGCTTTTGGTCCATTTTGTCCAAGTCGAATAAACATGGCTCGTTCAAGTTTCTTCAACTCTGTGTTGTCTGAAATGTGCAGTTCACATGTTAACATGCAAAAAGAAAGCAGGGTGAAATAACTGTATCTACATTCAATTGATGTAAAATAATTTCTATATTTAAAGCTGCAGTCCATCATTTTTGGCGCTCTAGTGGTTAATAAACGTGTTTATTAACAGAAAAATGCGTCTTGCAAAAGAACATTACAGCCAGAGCTCCTTGTCTGTGTTTATGTCAATGGCGAGTCACGCAGGTACTGGGCTACTCCACAGCTGTGCGACCCGACCAGTCTAAAGTAGTCCCCATATAAACACTTATTACAGGAGTACCGTAGTTATTCAGGATAAGACAAAAACACAGATGGAAAATGCATTCATGGTGTACTCGCTCATTATATAAATTTTGTAAATTTTGAACACAAAAAAAGTTACAGACTGCATTAATTAATTTCTAGTAAATTTAAGATGTATTCATCTGGACTATTTTGGTCTGGAAATTTGCTTATACACTTTTTGACAGCTTCTAGGCATACTTGGGTTCTATATTGGTAAAGACAGTCAATGTCAATGGCAAAATGAAAAGCATTATGGGAAGTCTTAAAAAAATACCTTCAAAATGTGTACCTTCAAAAAATGTTTCTAGTGTTAAGTCTATGGTGGTAGCACTGTATGTTTTTCAATAACTCTTTCTTTGAGACTTAGGGCCTAAGAGGGTTAGGAATAAAGGAGAGACCTTTCAATAAAACAGAATTTTATTCCTCAGTAAGTATAAATGATTTTGAAAGATTAATTATCAGTTTGTGTGAGCTCTTTATTGGGCTGTTGCTGGTTGGCAGTTTAAATGAGCCATCCAGTGTGTCAGAATAGCTTTGGCAGTCATTGACCTCTAGTGAATTCCATCATTGCCCACCTGAAATTGGGCAGGTGGGAGTAATGGAACAAAATTCATGTTTTTTTTTCCAATGTGTCCGTTGAGGTGCTCCAGCATGGATGTGAGGTGATTCCCCTATAGGCAGGGTTCTCAAAAAATTAACAAGAGGAAATCCTCAGGGGAAGATGGTCGTGGTGAGGGCACTCGAGCCTGTATGAATTGGAGTGCTACCTGTACTCCTCAAAGGATCTACTCTTTTTAGAGGAGAATCAACCACTCTACCTCTAGCCACTAAAGATGGCGAGGTCTGAACCTCAATATGTTGCACCCGTCTGGATCTAAACAATGTTTCACGAGTTCACACTTACATATAATTAGAGGAAGTAAAGCTTCATGCGTATTTGGCGTGTTGTCCGTAGGGAGGGCTCTGCGCTCGGAATTCGTCCTGAACCCAGAGTACTTACCCCGTGTTTAGAAGTGGTTAGAATTAGAAGTGTGGAGAAGAGGTGGTGGAGGGATGCTGATAAACTGTCAACGAACAGAAATAAGACTGCTGTGACTGCAGAAGTAAGACTGCTGCCCTCAGAATTGAGCCTAAACCCAGAGACTCCCCCAAAAAGCTAAAGAGCAGAGGACAGCCGCCGGACTACAGGACAGTGCCGGGCGGACAGGCCCTGCTGGGCCACGAATGGGGAGCAGCTGTAATTTGGAACGACTAGTCAGGAGGACTTGTGCCGTTTCTTGATGGGAGAAGCTCACGCCGTCAGACGGGTAAGCTCTGTCGACCGATGGGCGGGGAGTGGCGAGATCAAGGGCGGCCAACCGAGAGGGTCCATGTAGCTTCCGACGGGGGCGGGGAGCAGCGTCGGGTTAGTGGGCCCTATCAGAGAGAGACAAATTTTGGAAGCCTGGCTGGGAGAATTCTTGCTGCGTCCGCTGGGAGATCAATACTTGTTGGAAGGAGAAAGAGGAAACATAGATGCATGCTACGTCTGCTGGGAGACCAATGCTCGCTGGATGGAAAAGAGGAAACCTAGGTGCTCTACTGGGAGGGTTCTCGCTGTGTCCGCTGGTTTTTCAATTTCAATTTCTCTTGTTTCATTCCTGACATGTGGTATTGCCAATGCCTCAGCTTCTGCTAACTCTGCTGTGATTAAGGCCTCAGCCTGTTCTATAGTCTCAGCTCTCATTCTTCCTCTGAAATTCCGGTAGGCCCAACTGGATGCCACCTCAAAGGCTTCTGGTCTGTTTGGTAGTGTACAGTCAAGCAGGGTTCCCACGGGGTCCCTAAAGTCTAAAATTCTGAACATTAAATTTAAGGCCTTAAAACGTCTTAAAAACGGCCAATTTTCATCCGCGGTCTTAAATTTCATTTAGTCAGGTCTTAAAAAGGTTTTACCCTCGTTCATTTCCAGAAACCCTAGCCGCGGAAAATTCTTACTGTTACGACCCCTCTAAGATTTGTCTAGGAGCAAGAGGAGTAACACTAAAAATATGGCAAAATCTGTAAGAATAATAGGAGGCGGCAAGAAACAATGCAAAAAACACGAACTGCCAATGAAAATGATTTATTATACAAAAAGAAAAAAGAAAAAAAAAACATTAAACTATAAAGTAGATTGACAAAAGTATAAATTATGAAAGCCACAACCAATATGTACAAATTTACAATGAAAAGAAAAATGAACAAGGGGAAAAAAAACTAAACAAATCAACCCAAAAGAAAGGGGACTCTAGTGACGCCAAAGGAAAGAAAGAAACAAAAACAAACAATTCTACCTCATTTAAACCTCTAACCTAACTAAAGGAAAGAAAAGAAAGTAATGAAATCTTCAGCGTCAAACGCCGTATACTTCCCTACTCTCAGCTAACAAAACAAAACATACAATGGGTGGCGTTCACCTCTTACCTGGGGTTTCTATACACAGAGTTACCTAAATGTTGCACAATGGAAGTCGTACGACATCTTCCCTATCCTCCTTCCTCTTGGTAAAGAGTAAACATCAGAGAGCGTAAGCTCAACAAAGATCAAAGAACAACGCCATCCACGCAAAAGAAAATAATCGAACAAAATAGTAAATCAAAAATTATAACAAAACAACAGAGGTTGGCACAAGCAAATAACAAATAAAGCGAGGCAAAAAACCAGTAAACAAAAGAGCCTCCATTCACTCCTTTCTGGCGTCCTTTAATCTGCCAGCGGAAACATTACTGGCAGCGGATAGGTCGACGTCACATCACTTGATGATGATTGATAGCCTCGTGAGCCAATCAGCGGTCAAGGAAGACGGCCTAAGAGATCGACAGGAAGAGAGAGAGAGAGAGAGAGAGAGAGAGAGAGAGAGAGAGAGAGAGAGAAAACAAACACAGGCACTCCCACAAGACACCTATGAACGTAACACTTACAAAGTACCAAAAAAGTATCGAGTCGTAGCCTACAAAGCGGAGCTCTAGAGCAGGGGTCGTCGCGGTCGTCCAACACGTCGCTCGCAAGCTACCAGTAGCTCGTGGCCTGATTGGAGGCCGCTCGCCAAGAGGCCATTCACATATCGCGTCTTTTGCGCGCTCAAGTTCATTCAAATGTAGGCTGCGCCTGGAAAAAACGAGCGCGTCACTTCAATTATGAGTTTTTTTTCAGGCGTAGCGAGATGAAAAAATCTCAACTCTTCAGAATGCCGCAACACAGGTCATGTGACAAGAACCAACCAATCAGCTTCATCCTTTCCGTAACAACATTGAAAGCTCTGTCAGCAGGAAGGATGGGGGTGCACAAAACACTACGGGTGTTTTTCTCTTCTCCGTAAATAAATCTTGTAGCAGAGCTACAGCAAGCGTTTTTCGGCGGTGGAAATCCATTAGCCACTAAAACTTTTTTGTCGTTGTGGAGAGCGCAGTGCATGGTTGCATAACAACGACAGACGCCACGGGAAAATCGGACTGAATTTTACTATTAATAATAAAAGATAAGCTAATGTGCATTGTAAATGTCAGTAATTTATCTTTTTTGACTCATTCTTTTTATAAAAAAATATTTAAAGTCTGAAATATGTGAGGTTTATCTTTTTATAAAAACCTTTTTTGTCAAAACTTTATTTGAACTATGTTAGTATATAACATGTTGCAAGAATGCTTTTAAAATCTGGCTATCATTTTTAATGGTATTATTTTAATGTTTATCTTTATGTTAGTGCATATTGATGCTAATTTTATTTATTATTTGCTGGTTTTCGACATAAAAATTGGTGAATTGATTTCATTGTGTAGTATTAGTACTTTTTGAACAGGATTCTGTGATAACAGTGATAATTTTTGGCACTATAATCATGAAATGAAATGTTCATGCCATTTCATCTCTAGTTATGATCAACTATGATCAACTAAAATCATCTAATTATGTGTTTTTTACAGTATAATATGCAAAGTACAATTTTCTATAAAAAAAATTATATCTGATTCTGTTCTTTTCTCTGACACGTGTTGTTGGGTCTGGACGGTTACTAATGTGATTGCTTTATCTGTAAATTAAGTTAATGCTTTTTCAATTACTGAATTCATTGAAATAAAATGAATTCTTTGATTTGAATATTGTTTTGGCAATGCGTCGTGTAGGTCTTAAATTTCAATCTTTATGGTCTTAAAATGGTCTTAAAAATGACTAACTGAAACCTGCAAGAACCCTGAGTCAGCATTTTGTTATGCAAAAGAACCCTCTTCAGGGTGATACAAGACTCCCCTGTGTAATTAACCCACCCACCCCACTTATTATGCGGCTATTTGACACATAAGTAAATAATTGAACACAAATTATTAATTTGACATATCTGATTGCCTCAAAATGACCTGCAGTATGTGCTTGAGCAGTCTGTTCAGCTCTTATGCAATATCAGACCACTAGATGGCACAATTGAAGAATCTGAATGAAGTATTGCAGGGAGCTGTGTAGCAATATACACTCACCTAAAGGATTATTAGGAACACCTGTTCAATTTCTCATTAATGCAATTATCTAATCAACCAATCACATGGCAGTTGCTTCAATGCATTTAGGGGTGTGGTCCTGGTCAAGACAATCTCCTGAACTCCAAACTGAATGTTAGAATGGGAAAGAAAGGTGATTTAAGCAATTTTGAGCGTGGCATGGTTGTTGGTGCCAGACGGGCCGGTCTGAGTATTTCACAATCTGCTCAGTTACTGGGATTTTCACGCACAACCATTTCTAGGGTTTACAAAGAATGGTGTGAAAAGGGAAAAACATCCAGTATGCAGCAGTCCTGTGGGCGAAAATGCCTTGTTGATGTTAGAGGTCAGAGGAGAATGGGCCGACTGATTCAAGCTGATAGAAGAGCAACTTTGACTGAAATAACCACTCGTTACAACCGAGGTATGCAGCAAAGCATTTGTGAAGCCACAACACGCACAACCTTGAGGCGGATGGGCTACAACAGCAGAAGACCCCACCGGCTACCACTCATCTCCACTACAAATAGGAAAAAGAGGCTACAATTTGCACGAGCTCACCAAAATTGGACAGTTGAAGACTGGAAAAATGTTGCCTGATCTGATGAGTCTCGATTTCTGTTGAGACATTCAGATGGTAGAGTCAGAATTTGGCGTAAACAGAATGAGAACATGGATCCATCATGCCTTGTTACCACTGTGCAGGCTGGTGGTGGTGGTGTAATGGTGTGGGGGATGTTTTCTTGGCACACTTTAGGCCCCTTAGTGCCAATTGGGCATTGTTTAAATGCTACGGCCTACCTGAGCATTGTTTCTGACCATGTCCATCCCTTTATGACCACCATGTACCCATCCTCTGATGGCTACTTCCAGCAGGATAATGCACCATGTCACAAAGCTTGATTCATTTCAAATTGGTTTCTTGAACATGACAATGAGTTCACTGTACTAAAATGGCCCCCACAGTCACCAGATCTCAACCCAATAGAGCATCTTTGGGATGTGGTGGAACGGGAGCTTCATGCCCTGGATGTGCATCCCACAAATCTCCATCAACTGCAAGATGCTATCCTATCAATATGGGCCAACTTTTCTAAAGAATGCTTCCAGCACCTTGTTGAATCAATGCCACGTAGAATTAAGGCAGTTCTGAAGGCGAAAGGGGGTCAAACACAGTATTAGTATGGTGTTCCTAATAATCCTTTAGGTGAGTGTAGATGAAAGATACATAGTTCTGCATTAAACATGGACAAGTTTGTGAAAGGACTGCCAGTGCCAGGTAAACCTAGAACAGACGATGAATCTACGTAAAATTCACAAATACCAAAACAACGTGTCTACGGCAGACGCTATCAGCACAAAAGCAAACAGAACCCATTATGATGAGCGGTGCTATCTAGTGGATACAGAGTGACATGACAAATTCCCGACAGTAAACTGATGCACCATTCAATTTCGGATGTAGCCGATTTCAGCACTCTGACACAAAGGACAAATGGGTTTCCAATGTTCTCTTAATCCACGTCCAGTAGACAGCCTCTGCTGTGGTCAACCAACCATCGTGTCCGTTGCCGTGAAAAGTCAAGAAAATGATTTGATGAGGCATATCAGATTCACCAGTACAATAGTGGATAATGAAGAGAGACCACAATGTTGC
>NW_028155945.1:0-1000 GCF_963993115.1 Abramis brama | reverse complement strand
CTGTCTATCGTTATCCCCTTGTCATTCATGTATTTAAAGCCCTGTTTGTCTTGTGTTCCTTGTGGATCAATGTTAGATGTCACACCGTTTTGTTCCCGAGTTTCCTGTCTCCAGTCAAGTTGGTTGTTTTATGTTTTTGGACTGATATTCTGGATTTTGACCCTTGCCTAGTGATGGCAAAATGAGGCTTCCTGAACCACTGAGACCTCGCAGGCCATTGCTTCAGCTAAAGGTTCATTACTCGAAGCTTCATTCATCATTGCTCACTAGTGACACCTAGCGACTGTGCAAAGAAATAGCAGACAAAAAATGTATTCATTCTGAACCAGTGTCGCGCCCTCCCTAATTTTATAAAAATGCTTTTATAAATAAAAATATTTATTTGTAATGTAAATATATTTATATTTAAATGTATATTTTATAAAAATATTTTTATAAATAAAAAATATGTATTTATTTATTTTGTACTCACTGTTGATGTTTGTAACCTTTCATTTGCAATAATAAAAAGACATGATCAGACATTTGTCCATTACTGTGTATAATATAAAATATGTATCTTTCTCTGTCTGAATTTACTTGTCCAGAGTAACACACACAGTTCATTAATTATTCATAAATTGTTTGGATAGGGACAGTATGAACAACAACAGTGACACTGTTGAGTGCAGTGCTTATGTTAGAGGGAGTGTAATAAAGTACATTTATTAATTTAACAGATTATAGATAACAGATTAAAGTAAACTGCAACAGAATAGTCCGGAAGGAAGGAAATTAAAAATAGATTTTTTTATTGAGAAACAGAATTATTTCAAGTGTGTTGGGGTTTAGATGATTCCTCTTCTTGGACAAAATCTCTCTAGCCTTGGAAAAGATCCTTTCACAAGGAACAGAGGATGAAGGGGAATGTAAAAATGGCAGTGGTAGGCTACAAATGAGGAAACTGATGCTTCTGTTGAGCCCAGACAGGGGAGGATTCCCTCTTTCTTGCTGGCTCCAT